>NW_016164709.1:29322-30324 GCF_001687245.7 Rhagoletis zephyria | reverse complement strand
TAATCTTTTATAGTCTACTTTTTAAACCAGTCAATAGTTTTAAGCAATTCTTAATATATTGTGGTTCAAATTTTAATCCAAAAAGTTCGTGGTTTAAAAATCAAACCAAAATGTTTTAATTCTAGTTTCTAGGTTTCATATATAGAAAATTTGGTTTAAAACCTAAACCGAAATAGAAAATGTTTGCACACAGCGAAATGTGGTGTTGATTCAAACTCAACATATGAAAGCACATTTACATGCGTGGCTGTAGCTGAGTGTGCGAAGCTGCTTGATATAATTGGTTGCTACTAAGGCTGTCCGGGTTCAATCCCCATCAGACGGAGCATGAAGTTTTATTTTTATTTTTTATTCTTAATTATGAAAGTGTTTAGGTTTAAAATTTAAACCGCACTGTTTAAATTCTAAACGCAACATACATATGTGCCCTCTTTTTTTTAAATTTATAAGGTTTGTATTTGAAACTGAATTTATGTAGTTTGGTCATATATGTAGTCCAAAAAGTTTAAAATTAAAACCGAAATTTTTAACCGTGTAGTTCAGCTAAGAAACAAGCTTTTCAAAACCATTTCGATTGATACCAATTTTGTAACAATTGATCTATTTTTTTAATAATTTGAATATAATTTTTAGAAGGTGGCAACTCTTTGTAAAGAAAGTAAAACCTTATTGCACATCGACAGGCCAAGCCTTTTAATTTTACACCTCATTTCGGAAGATCGNAAGGCGCCACGTCCCCTTTTCAAATAACTCCAATTTTCTCTAAGAGCATACNTTGGTCATATATGTAGTCCAAAAAGTTTAAAATTAAAACCGAAATTTTTAACCGTGTATTGAAACACTTTGGTCCAACATTTTCACCAAGAATGCACGTTCATGATTTTTAGTGACGCATTTGTCTTCTAATACTACGGGTTGGTGGTTGTCAGAAGGCATATTTACTGTCTTAAATAACTTAGCAAAACTGTACATGCATACAAAGATACGTAATAGTTTCAGTGC
>NW_016164709.1:3282-29308 GCF_001687245.7 Rhagoletis zephyria | reverse complement strand
GCTTTTCTTCATGACCAGTCGCGTTTTATATATCTTGTACATACCAAGTTCCAGTACTCTTCCATGAACACATTCAGAGATATGCAGTATGAAAAATTCGATGTGTATGGGAAGTGCCACGCCTCATTTTCCGATAACCACAATTTATATCCATGAGTATGCGATTGCTTTCATATATCTCCATACAAAGTTCGAGACCTCTTCCATGAACATTTCCCGGGATATGCAGTATGAAAAATTCGGTTTGTATGGGAGGTGCCACGTAACTTTTTCCAATAACCGCAATTTTTATCATGAATATGCAAATGTTTTCATATATCTCCATGCCATATTCCAGTAGTCTACCATGAACACTTCCAGAGATGTGCCATATGAAAAATCGGTTTGTATGGGAGGTGTCACGCCCCCTGCACCTAGCGGTATGAAATATACTTTACATCTGATTCTCATACCTACCATATATAACACAAAAAATTTCATAAAGATCGGTCGAGCCGTTTTATATGTATGTTAGATAAGCACGATGCGAGAAGCATATAAAAATTTCGGGTTCACAACTATCCTATCTTTTAAGTTGGAACCAACAATACACACCCACAAAATTTCATTGAAATCGGTTAAGCGGTTTCGGAGATTAGCGTAAACGAACACAGTGACACGGGATATTTATATATTAAGACCCCAATATAGGCACCTACCATAGATACCTTTGCGTACCAAATTTCAATTTCATTTGACTTATGGTTTTGAAATTATAGCTGATACAATTTTCCACGCCTATAGGATGTGCCACGCCCCCTTTTACAAACCCATTTATATATAAGCACCTACCATTGATATATCTGCATACTAAATTTCAAGTTCGTGGGACTTATAGTTCCGAAGTTATAGCTGTTAAAAAATTCCATGCCTATTGGATGTGCCATGCACCCTTTTCCAAACTCATTTATATATACCCTAATATAAGTACCTACCATTGAAATGGCTGCGTATGAAATTTCAAGTTCAAGCGACTTATTGCTCCGGAGTTATAGCTGATAAAACATTCCAGGTCATGGGACGTGCCGGTTCCGCCTTTTAAAAACTCACTTATATACAACCTACTTTAAGAACCTACTAAAGATACATCTGCGTACCAAATTTCAATTTCACGTGACATATGATTCCGAATTTTCCACGCCTATGGGATGTTCCACTCAGTTATATATGCCTTACTTAAAGCGCCTACCGTAGATATGCCTGCACACCAAATTTCAAGTTCTTGGGACTTATGGTTCCCAAGTTATAGTTGATAAAAGGGTCCACGCCTATGGGATGTGCCACGCCCCTTTTTACAAACTCATGTATATATAGCCTACTGTAAGCACCTACCGCAGATATGTCTGCATACCTAATTTCAATTTCATGTGACTGATGGTTGTGAAATTATAGCTGATAAAAATTTCCACGCCTATGGGATGGGCCACGCCCCATTTTACAAACCCCTTTATATATACTTTACTGTAAGCAGCTACCATAATTATGTCTGCATACCAAATTTCAAGTTAATGTGGCTTATAGTTCCGGAGTTATAGCTGATAAAATATTCCTATGGGATGTGCCACGTCCACCTTTACAACCTCATAGGCTTGATACCAGGAACTTCTGGTGCCAAATATCTTTTTAGGCACAAATGTCAGTTACGAGGTTTTGCAGAATAACGATACGCGGTTTTGTACTTTAAACGACTATATGTGTGTACATACGCATGCCTTGTAAAACTTTTTTTTAAGTAAAATCTCTGCACATTCGGTTTACACCTTAAAAAACTAAGAATAACTGCTATTTTTGATCGAAAAAAGTTAAATCATAATATAACGATTAAAAATTATCGATTAAAAATGAAAATCCTAAAGTAACGATTATAGATGATTGAAAAAATAAAAATCACAAAATAACGATTAAACATGATGGAAAAAAGAAAAATCATAAAGTAACGATTAAAAATGATCGAAAAATAAAAATCATAAATCATATTGAGTTTTTTGAGCTGAAGCCCGGGTTGAAATAAAACGATCTGTTTTTGTTGTTCTTAAATCGTCTATATTTCGAATTTAGTCTGAAGTCATCATCAGTACTGCAATAAATATCTTAATTACAAAAATTGCATTAAATACTATCAACATACAATATGTAAGCACTACTTACACATTCGGCTGCGCCTGGTACACTAATATGTGCAAAAAAACAAAAGATTTAACAAACCAAACAACGAGACGAAATGGACATAAAAATATAAACAAATGAAAGAACAGTAATTGTAAAAAAAATATCGTACAAACAACATTGCACCGTACGGCACACAGTACGACATAAATATGTATGCAAATCATCCAGCAAGGTAATGTTATCATATACTACGTTTATGCCTAGGTTAATTGACGAATTAATTTCATGAATTCAATTATACCCGAAGGTTAACCATGAATTCGGCATCATTTCATGAAATCGTGAAGTGCAAGTCCGGCCACGCCACTTTTCACAAACAGCTGTTATGATGTTTTTAGATTAAAAACCATGAGTGGCATAACCAGGATTTTAAACACTGGAAAGGTTATGTGGAATTGTTCAAATATAAAAAAAATTCAAATAGAATAAACTGAAAATATATTAACACCAATTTAAATAAAATATGGTTCATTGCCTGGTACCAACGGCTTTTCCAAATTCAAAAGGAGGCCAAAAAATCACTACCCTACTGTTTAGTTTCTCGCCAGTGCATTGCCACTTTTTCAAAGCACTTTATTTCATGAATTCGCGAACTATGCATGAACGTGGCCATTTTTGAATTCATGAAATGAAGAATTCATTAATTCTGTGGCATAAACGTGGTAACCAACGGACACGGAACGAATAATAGACACCAATATTACGCTTATTTCTTCTGCCTTAATATTATGTTGCGGTAGACGTGTGCACGCACAGTTTTCAGTGTCTCATCCTTTTATAATTCGGGTGCGTTTAAAGTAGTTGTTGTTTATGTCTTAAGTTTTCGTACTTAGCAAGTTGGGTAGTTTTGATACTTTGTTTCAATGTGTTAGTCAGCAGTTTCTCACTTTGGAAGAATGCATTACAGTCATGTGTGCTGAGGTGTTATGCTTACAATATTAAACGGTTTCAGCAAATCAATAAAATTCACAATAGAAGTAGAAAAAGAAGGAAAACTACCTTTCCTGGACACCCTAGTGATAAGGATAATAATTGTTAACACTGCCAACAATTTCGTGAAACGAGTTCTCTCTATCAGCGACAGAATATATCAAAAGAAAAATATTTGCACTATTAAAAAAACTCTAGAGGACAATGATTTTCTGGGGAAATTGATTAAAAAGCTTATTCGCAACTACTATGTTTGTCCGAACAAAGAAAATAAAAATGATGATTCAAATAAGAAAGGTTACAAAACAGCAACCTATGTTCCAGGGTTATCAGAGATAATCAAATTTCCAATCTATCTGATACAGAGAACGTCCAATTAGCGTTTACATACGACAATACTCTGGGAAGTATATTTAGCAACACGAAAGACAAACTTCCCAAGCATGAGAAATCTGATGTGGTATACAGTATTCCATCTAATGGCGACGGGTCCCACGTATGCAAACAAGTATATGTGGGGACAACCAAATCAAAACTTAAGACAAGGATTTTCGCTCACACATCGAACGTAAAATTAAGGAATACTTACACGGACAACAAGACGGCCTTGTCATCCCACTGTAAAGATACGGGACATTACCCCGATTTTGATAATGTGAGTTCTAGAAGAAGAGAAAAATTACCACAAACGCTTTATACTAGAAATGCTCCACATTGTGAACACCCCTAATGATAAAAGGATGAATTTCGAAACAGACACTGAAAACTGTGCACACGTCTACCGCAACATAATATTAAGGCACAAAAAAAAGCGTAATATTGGTGTCTATTATTTGTTCTGTGTCCGAACTTCGTCTATGATAACATTACAATGCTGGATGATTTGCATACATGTTTATGTCGTACTGTGTGCCGCACCTCTACTTATTAATTAATTTTTAATAATCATGACTTACCAATGGAGGTATACTTTGTTAAAAATGCAATGTTGTTTGTATGATATTTTGTTTACAATTTACTGTTCTTTCAATTGTTTATATTTTTATGCTTTTTGTAATTATGATATTTATTGCAGTCCTGATGATGACTTCAGACTGAAGTCAAAATATAGACGATTTAAAAACAACAAAAACAGACTGTTTTATTTCAACCCGGCCTTGAACTTGATTTATTATAAAAATCATGACGGTTACGGTTCCTGATATAACTACATAAAATGATAGCCGTTTTCGTTGTTCTGCGAGATGAGCAAAGTAAAAGAAAGTTTGTAAAAGTAGGGTAAGTGTAGGTAAACGTAATACTTCCTTTGATGATTGATAATAGTTGCACAATTTCTAAGGCAGGTATAGCTAATGTGCGGGTATAATGAATGCATCTATCGGAGCAGTTTCCTTATAAATGTTAAAGATAATGCCGCTGATGCACATTTTGGGGTAGGTATGTTAAATGTGCACTTAAGCATAAAGGCAGCAAAGCAATATATACTGTATATTTCACGAAAGCAAAAAGTAAAAATAGTTGAGGTCACTTTCTTTTTGGAACACCTAGGATATCCCTGACCATTAAAAAGGACCCGAAATGATAGCAAACATCAAACCTATACAAATTTTTTGATGCGATTTTGTAAATAAACGATCCAAAATTACCGTTATACATATTTTAAAGTTTTTAGAATCAGTGTTTGATTTTTGTATTGAAAGCTTTAGTTTAAAAGTGTGATACTAAATGTCTTTCGCCATAAACGGCGCCAATTTTCAGTGATTATTACGTTTCAGATTACGACTAATAAAGCCCTTGGACAGAAATTGTTAAAGGATGGACTATACTTTAAAGATGACTGTTTTCTCACTGTAATGTTTTCTCACTGATGTAATGTTGAACGATTTTCCGTTATCCCTTGTCAAATTTGGTTTAAAGAAAAACCGGTTTCGGCGTTCTGCCATCTTTAATGTCAGTTTTTGTTCTAGTTTCTGTTTGTCCGTCACTATTTATAGCCGTGCTAAATCGTCGTTGGTTCTTAGTTATGTACGTCTCAGCAGAGTATATTCTTTCATTTCGTAGTTTTTGTTCTGTGTATACATCCTCAGGTAGAAATTAGCTGCTCACCTCTTTTTGATTAATTGTTGCATGGATTCGCAGGTATGTAAAAATCAGTTATTTTCTTTCTCTTTTTTTCTGTAGTTTGGACTTGCATTTCATTGTTTATGGTCGTTGCAGGGTTTCTGTTCTGTTTTTTTATTTTATTTAATTAATTAAGTCAAACACACAACCATAAGTTATTTTTACAATGTTTGACCTTAAAACTAGATTACATAGGTAAAACTTAGATTGATTGTTATTATAATTAGCAATTAATAATAGTAGTGGTAGAAGTAATAGAGAATAGGACAAAAGTAGCGGTAGTAGTAGGGTTTAAGTAAGAGAATATGAAAGAGATGGATAATGGTATAAATACATTAAATTGAAAGAAAAGAATACGTTCAACAATATTTTGCAAAATAAAGAAGCAGTTCCTATCTAAAGCGCAAAGCCGCCTTTATGTTTCTAACTTTTAGGGGTAAAGTGCTCCATAAGCAGACAGAGAACACAAAGTATTGACGCTCGGTCACCAAACAACTATATTTCATTGGGACTAAATTGAGCGAACGGGAAGATTTGGAAAACTGAAGTCGATCTTTGAGATATCGAGGCACCTGAGTAGTAATGATCTTCTGAAGTAACACTAAACATTTCAACTTTAGCAAATCGTCAAAAGATACAGATGCAATTTGCTTTGCAAACACAGAAATGTGGTCATAACGTTTTTTACAGTAGATGAACCTAGCGATGTTATTATACACACACTATGACAATTAGTATACAGCTCACAACCATACAGTAATGTCAGTAATAAATACGTTTTAGCTAGAAGCAGTCGAATTTTCACTGGTGTGAAGTGTTGAGTGGTCCATAGATTTCGGAGCATACCATATACTTTGCCTATGGTGCTAAAAATGTGATTTCTCCACGTCAAAGATCTAATAAATACAACCCCTAAAATTTTAAGTGTCAACATATTTAATCACAGCATTATTTAATTTAACCTCGGTGTAGTCGTCAAGTATGAAGATTATCTTATAAGTATATAGCGATACACTGAGATTTCTCTGGATTAAGGATCAGTCCATTGCCAGAAGCCTACCTGCTTATAAATTTCAAGTCGGTATTTAAATTTTTAATACAAACATTAACTGAGTCAATGAGACAACTAACATATAATTGGACATCGTCTGCATAAAAATGGATATCACTATATTTAATCACACTAAACAGGTCATTAATATACACAACAAACAGCAAGGGGCTAAAAATAAAACCTTGAGGGACACCTCTAGTTATAGGTAAGCAGTTGGATATAGTGTTACCGGCACACACTGCTTGTAAATGACCACTGAGGTATGTCGGTAATATTGCAATCGGTCGATAGTCACCATTCGCTTTCTTTATTGGAATAATCTTGGCCCTCTTCCAAGAGTTAGGAAAAATTGACGCGGTAATGATAGCATTCAGAGCGTAGGTAAGATATGGTAAGATTTTTGGTAATATACATTTGAGAAACTTTGGATGAATACCAGCAAGACCAGCCGCATCCGATTTTACACTGAGTATGGACTGAACGGCTTCACAATCATCAACATTTTTATTAGAACAGTAACTGTCATAAAATATATTATTCAAAGAATTGGGCAAACGTACAAATTGTTCATTTAATAGGCTTACATTAACTGATTCAGAGACAGAGTGGTTTTTGTTGCCAATCCCGATCTCACGGATTAGTTTCCACGTCTGTTTGGAACCAACCACCACACTGAACTGATGCTCATAATATTGTATTTTTTTTTTAACTTAATTGCTTTGGCGACATCTCGGAGTGCAATGGGGTATAGTCGTTGCGCTGGGTATGCAGTTACAGTTGCATGGCTATACTCAATCCCGACTCTTGCGTCCTCGTTCGCGCACTCTGGGCAACGTGAGCAACCCATGTGCGAGATGCGGTAACCAATCCGAGTGGAGCCTTGGGTCACGGCAGAAAGAGAGGGAGCTTCGGTGGGGCCACTCTGACTTATTCGGTTTAAGGGCTCACTGAAGTCTGCAGCGTCTGTTCACCAGTAGGTGCGGCTGCAAGCGGGTGTCTGCTTGGAGCAAGCGGCTCGCTATATAAACGTGTATTTGGTTGCGAAACCACCCCCGTCCCAGCAATGGGTTGTGCGCTGGGCTTGGGACCCGCCACGTAAAAACCACTTCCAGTGAAGAAGCAAGGCAAAGCCTCGGATGAGACCCCCCCTTATGATGACGACCACGGCAAATGTTTAAAGGACTACGATTTGAGGGCATGCACCTGGAATGTCCGGACCCTTAATGGGGAAGGTGCCTCTGCCCGGCTGGTTGATGTCCTCGTAAGGACAAAAGCTGACATCACCGCCATCCAAGAAATGCGTTGGACGGGGCAAGGCAAGCAATGTCTGGGGCCTTGCGACGTCTACTACAGCTGCCATGTAAAGGAGCGCAAATTCGGTGTTGGATTTGTGGTGGGAGAGAGACTCCGTCGCCGAGTACTGTCGTTCACCCCGGTGGACGAGCGTCTAGCCACAATCCGCATCAAAGCGAGATTCTTCAACATCTCGCTCATCTGCGCCCATGTCCCGACGGAAGAGAAGGATGAGGCATCCAAGGATCTCTTCTATGAGCGCTTGGAGCGCACGTACGAGCGCTGCCCCCGTCATGATATCAAAATCGTGCTTGGCGACTTCAATGCCAGGGTGGGCAAAGAAGGGATCTTTGGAACCACCGTCGGAAAATTCAGCCTCCACGACGAAACGTCCGACAACGGATTGAGGCTGATCGACTTCGCCGGGGCCCGAAACATGGTAGTATGCAGTACTAGGTTCAAGCATAAAAAGATCCATCAAGCTACCTGGCTGTCTCCGGATCGAAAAACGAGAAACCAAATCGATCATGTTGTGATAGACGGAAGGCACGCTTCCAGTGTTTTAGACGTACGCACACTCCGAGGCCCAAACATCGACTCGGACCACTATCTTGTTGCAGCCAAGATACGCACCCGCCTCTGTGCAGCAAAAAATGTGCGCCCAAATATGCAAGGAAAGCTTAACGTCGAAAAGCTGCAATCACAACAGACAGCCAGCGCTTTCGCTACTCGACTCTCACACCTGCTCTCAGAGAGCACTCTTCAACAAACCGACATATGCGAGCAGTGGAACCACATTTCCCGCTCATTAAGTACCGCCGCCGAAGAAGTAGTCGGATTTCAGCGAGCCCGAAAGAACAACTGGTACGATGAGGAGTGTCAGGAAGCTGCAGAGAAAAAAGATGCCGCCTACAGGGCCACGCTGCGATCGGGCGCAACGCGCGCTATGTGGGACCGCTATAGGGATCTGAAGAGGGAAGCGAGACGTATTTGCCGCAACAAGAAGAGAGAGGCAGAAATACGTGAGTGCGAAGAGCTTGAAATGCTGGCCGACAGGAGGAATGCCCGAAAATTTTACCAGAGAGTTAGGCGACTTACGGAAGGTTTAAAGACCGGGGCGCACTCCTGTAAGAACAATAATGGCGACCTAGTAACTGATGTCCAGAGCGTACTTAAATTATGGAGGGAACACTTTTCCGCCCTACTAAATGGTAGCAGCACGGAAAGTTGACTGATTTGTATACAACTGGCACAAACTGATCAAAGAGTGAACTAACGTTTGCTTCAAGGAAATTAATTTGATCATTGCCAGTGATCGGACTTGAAAAAAATGTGTGTGGTAGAATCTGGAAAAAAATGAGGTAGATTTCAAAAAAATGTAGTAGATCTCAGGCTTTGGATCAAATTTTGTACAAAAATTAAAATTGCAAGGTTTCATCTAAATTGCAAGTCTAAAATAATAGAATCTAAAAAAAATGTATTTTAGTATAATAAAGTGCAAGATTAAAGTAGCTGAAAATTGCGTTGTTTTGGCAATTTTTTCCGTTGACAGTGTAAAGCAGTTGCTCCATATCAAGATATTTTTCGAACATATTTTGAAAGATTTCTGCAACCTTGCGAAGTGCTACCAGCTTTTCTTTTTATCACATCATGTTGTAGCGTACAAATGTGGCACGTTCCAGAAACCGCTCCTTGGGATTTGCCTATTTTGACAATTCTCAACTAAAAGTAAACAACGCTTTAGAAACTTTCCAATTTAACATAATAAAACCACGTTTAATATTGAGAAAGTTTACTATTTTACGGTTTATTTTATCCTCCCATTCTGCCTGTTGTTAGTGTATAGTGTTGGATAATTTTTTCTCTTAAAATTAAGAAAATTATGTCGAGCAAAAATAAAACTACTCAAAAACGTGAATATGTGGTAGATTTCAGACCTTGTTTAATATTGAGAAAGTTTACTATTTTACGGTTTATTTTATCCTTCCATTCTGCCTGTTGTTAGTGTATAGTGTTGGATAATTTTTTCTCTTAAAATTAAGAAAATTATGTCGAGCAAAAATAAAACTACTCAAAAACGTGAATATGTGGTAGATTTCAGACCTTGTGTGGTAGAAGTGGTGGATGCTCCAAAAAGTGGTAGACCTACCACAATGTGGTAGAAGTCCGATCACTGCTAGGTAAGATATAGATAAGTTGTAGATAGATCTCCAGTCAACTTTATCTACAGCTTATTCAAGATGCTTGTAATCAATATGTAGAAAGTCGCGATATGAATAGAAGCTAGAGTCATAGGTCGATTGAAAGTCAAATGTCAAAAAAATTAGATCGTGCTTAGAAAAACGGCGACAGCAGTGATGATTTTGCACAATTTTAGCAGATTTATACCAGCAGCAACACTTAATTTGTGGCAGGAACAGAAAAAAAAAGTCCCACGTTATGTGTAGACGAAACTTTTGACTCTTTTAAGACTTTATTTGGCAGAAATTCCACGTTATATTTAGAAACTTCACAGATCGAGAGTAAAGCACGTTTGCTCACGTCGACGGCAGATTGGAAATTTGCGTATAGTAGCCTGAATGGTTCGAATAATATATCAGATGCGGTGCTTATTTTCTCATTTGTTATTTTTCCGACGAACGTCTTTTGTTTGTATATCTCCATATTCTCTAATACGTTTAGGCGTTGTCCTTGTGCTGTACATTTTTCCTTCGTTTCCCTTATCCATAGCGAAATTTATATTCGTGTGTTATTCGTTCAGATAGCCTAGAATTTGTTCTTCCTTGTCTCCCATTACAAGACATATGATGTCATCGACGTATGTTGCGTTGAATTTTACTCCCAGGTTTGTTGTCAGCTCGGGCATATACTTTTGCTCTAAATGTTGCATGAACACTGCCATTAAAATTGCATATGTGGGATTACCCATTCCTTGCCCGTTAGCTTGTCTATATATTTTGTTATTCAACTTGAAGTAGTTTTCCTCCGTTAGGGCAGGCACCTTGCCGTTGGTGCGGGGGCTTAGTCGAACCACAATCATACCTTATCATCAGGTGGTAGTGTAAACGTGTCTCTACCTCAGGGTTCTATGGACTGCACTCCTTTTCCTATGGTTCGGGTTGCTTGTGAGCCATGATCAAGAACTGCCGACCCCCTAATTCAGGGTATTAAGCGACACCGTGCCCATTGAAGGTTTGCAGCCAGGGGGTTTACCAGACTAGCTGTATTTTAACGACACTCTCCTGACACCGGTCCGCCTCAGGGAGTAACGGTGGCCTTGGTGCGGCATGGGGCGCTGCCGTAGTGGACCGTTATATTTCCTATTCCAATCCTTTGACCACTGCACCCGCCTCGCCAAGCTGAAGACAATTAAAACAAAAACCAACCAAAACAAAACCAAATCAGCAAATTACTTTTGAGCCGTGGACGAGACTCGTAAGTTGAATCCTCCCGTACGCTCCTCTGTAAAGGAGGCGGAGTCGACTCATGGGCAGGGGAGGCAGCTGTTACTGCAAGGTGCAGTCAGGGGTCAGAGCCAACCTCTCTGTCTGCGCCGGTCTTGGAAGATGCCGGTGGAAACCCACCTGAGGTAGGGTCGCAGATGAAA
Source organism: Rhagoletis zephyria (assembly GCF_001687245.7). Lineage (NCBI taxonomy): Eukaryota > Metazoa > Arthropoda > Insecta > Diptera > Tephritidae > Rhagoletis > Rhagoletis zephyria. Next base: position 18,095 of record NW_016164709.1, on the reverse strand, counting down.
TCGTCTGTGGTTCTGGATGTGAGGGCACCGGACGATGTGGCCGGCACCAGCCAAGGACTTGCGGCTAAATCCTTGGGAAATCTCCCCGTTAGTCCTAAACGGCCCGCTGGGCCGGCCAGGAAAGCACGCGATCTGAGCATCACGCGCGATCGCTCGAGAGGGCCAGAGAGTGCTAAGCGACGGCCAGGAGGGCTGTGTTGAAGGTGCTTCTGGGGTTGTGAGCGCATCCCGTATTGACACTGTCAATCGGCAGAGATCGCAGGAGAGGAAAGCCCCTCTCCCCAAGAAGCCTGGAGCGGGAGGGACGCCTAAGCTCTTTAGCGAAATCGCTAAACAGGCGGGCTCTATCACTCTGGGCGTTTTGGATCGCGGTAAGGAGGACGGGGCCATCTCCAGCGAGGATTGGAGGAAGGTGTCGTCGGCCTTATCCGGGGTCTTTATGAGGGTGGTCAGGGGGAAAAACCCGGGGCCACCGCCGAGATGCGAGAGCTGGTTGGCACCAGGGAATTTTTAAGAAGGTGGTGTGTGCCGACGAGCAGTCGGTCCCGCTCTACAGGGCGGCAGTAGCTCTGCTCGGGGAGGTGTGGAAGGGAGCCAGACTCGAGGCTGTGGACAAGTGGGGACCTTCCCCTGCGTCCGCGTGCTCGGGTCTGGCTTCCGTCAGCACCCTCCTCGCTGAGGGAGGTGGAAGATATCTTCCTCTACTGCAACCCGGACCTTCCAGCGCACAACTGGAAGGTAATCCGGTTTAAGAACTCCGACGATGACTTTCGGCAAGCGCTAGGGTTGCTGAATTCGGAGTCTCTCAAGCCTCTCACCGAAAAACATGGGCGAGAAGGAATTCATGAAGGTCTACCAGACTGACTCCAGAGGGGCTGACGAGCATGTCCCGGTTGCGCTGGTGGGCGAAAATACTAATGCGGAGGATACCCTCGTAGGTATGGAGAACGAATCCGTCGTTTCGGACAGTGACAGCACTGCTGGCCCTCCTTCAACTGCTGGATCGGTCATTAGTGTTGGCCCGTTGTTCGATAGGGCGGAGGAAGAAATGCTCCTTGCGTCCGATGCAACCTTTTAATCCACCTTGAGCAAGGTGGAGTTAATGTAGTCCTGATCCAGGAGCCGTGGCTGAGCAGCTGTAGTAACGTTTCTTGTATCGTTACGAGGGACTACAAACTGGTGGTGTAGCGGGACGCAGGAAAGGAACTTAATGGTCTTATTTTGCCTCTTTTCAGCGATGAAGACATTGTGACGGTGAGCCTGGAGGGTGCAACCGAAGAACTCTGGTTGATCTCCGCTTATAGTGCGCACGAGTGCGGGGTGGAGCCACCTTCGCGCTGACTAAAGAATGCGGTGTCAGAAACTAGACGCAGGAGGGTCCGCGTTATTATTGGGTCTGACGCGAATTTCCACCATACGATTTGGGGCAGCTCAGACATCAACACCAGAGGTGAGTCACTCTTTAACTTTATTCTAAATGAAAATTTATGTATATGTAATAGTGGAGAGTCCCCAATTTTGTAACGGCTAGTAGAAAAGAGGTTTTAGATATCACGCTGGCCTCTTCTGATATAATTTCCCATATCTCTGGCTAGAGAGTCCTTAACGACCACTCCTTCTCTGATCATCGGTACATACAATTCGTTTTGGACGAAGGGCGTCCTACGCACAAACCTTACAGGAATCTGAGGAGAACCAACTGGGACTTATACTGCAGAAGTCTGTCGGAAATGCTTGCGGTTGCGCCCTCGAGGGGCGCGACCTGGACTGGAAGTGAAATTGACGAATTAATTGGTGTGTTCATCACTTCGTGTTAAAGGGCCATTGATATGTATTGCCCCTGAGTAACCACAAAGGTAAGAGCAAACCGATCTGGTGGTCGGAGAAGCTCTCCGATTTTAGGCCCTCGAGTAGAGGCCTTTTCAATAGGGCCAGGAAGAGTAAATCAGCTTCCGACTGGGCACTGTATACGATTGAGCTTGGGATATATAAGTCCGCGATTAGGAACGTCGTGGAGACTGTTCTGTGAAAACGTGGAGGGAAGTCAGGAGTGTTCACGGTTTAGGCGAGTTCTCTCTGAGAACTGGTTGATGCCCATTTTCGAGGGCTGCTTGGCTAAGGGTCATGTTCCGGGGCTTTGGAGGGTTAGAGTGGTGTTCATTCCCAAAGCGGGTAAAGCCTCTTATGTATCACCCAGGGATTTAAGGCCGATAAGTCTCTCCTCGTTTCTTTTGAAGACGCTGGAGAGGCTGATCGATCTGCATTTAAGGAGCGGGATCCTCAGGGAGCGCCTTTCCTTGGATCAGCATGCTTGCTGCAAGGGCAGGTCTGTTGAAACGACCCTACACAAGGTCGTTGCAAATATTGAGCAATCCTTCTCGCAGAAGCAATTTGCGGTCGGTGCCTTCCTTGATATCGAGGGGGCTTTTAACAGTGTTTTGCCTGAGGCCGTAGTTAACTCCCTAAGTAAGCTAGGGGTAGGAGCCGACCTTGTCAGGTTTATTTACTGCTTGCTTTGCAATAGAACTGTCGAGGCAGAGTGGAGCAGCTCTTCCATCCGGAGATGTGTGAGTAGAGGTACCCCGCAAGGGGTAGTTCTCTCGCCGTTGCTTTGGGTCGTTGTAATCAGTGACCTGCTGGTGGCTCTGGAAAGAAGTGGCTGTCCGGTGGTTGCCTATGATAATGTAGAATTGATAATGACTTGCTTGACCTTTTCTTGTCGGTCCAAACAGGAATCTCGATAAACTGTTGTTGGGTAGCTCGTTTCCAATGGGATGGTGACAATAATGAGGTTGACTTACGTTTGATGATTTTGGGATTAACGGTGTATGGTGGTCTAACTGCTGCCAAATGAATAGACCAGAATTTATATCGGATTGTTAGAGACAGTAGATTTAGATAAAGTTGTGGATTCTGAGTACGATGGACCACTATTCCCAACCGACTCCCTTACGCGTTTTTTTAACACGGGCATTGATCAGACGTAACCCCTGGTCGTGTACATTTGAACAGATCACCCTATTCACACTTTTTGAAGTGATGGCCCCACACGAGACATTTTGCACATCGTTCATTTTCGTCGCCCTCAACAACGAAAAATGGGTCGACGATAGTTCCTATTTTCGTATCATTCTCCTTTTGATTTTTGTTATTTTTATAATCCTCGACTGGTTTCGAATACCTATATTTCTGAGATGCTTTAATTGGTTTCTTTTGGTTATTCAAGTATGCACATTCCCTGTCATCGGAGTCCGACCCAGGAAACGAAGCGGTACATTCCGAATGTGAATCATCCGGTGGATCATGAATTGCCGCAATTTCCCGTGGCACTGACCGCTGTCTATCTAAACGGGTTCTTTCCGGACGGGATGTGGCAACAATCTACGAATGTGGTGCAATTCGCTGAGCGAACTCACGCAATTGCTTCAACGTGTGGACTTGTCGAGTGTGGACGAGTTCACGCAGATGATCGGATAAGGTACCAATGATGATATCGAGGTGGTCCCGTTCATCCAGACCACAGGAATTACCCTGCAAGTCATCGATATGTTTCAGCAGTGTTTGCGAACGTGGATCGAATTTAATCTGTGCATATGACATTATTAGTATGTTTGTTGAGGAAACGAGAACGAAGTTTCGTGCAAAAATCTTGATAATCTCCGAAGTTTCTCAGTTCGGGGAAGTACCATTGTCGAGCGGCCCCCGTGAGTGTGGGTACCAAACGCGTAACCAATTCATGGTTGGGTACTCCAATCTTATATCGAAATGAGCCAATAATAGCCAAATAATCTTCAACCGATAGAAATTTTTCATTCATTTGAACGCCATCGAATTGAGCACGACCCATCCATGATGGTAAGCCTCTGAATTTCCTATCCATTGCATCCGCTTGGGAAGATTCGTCGAATATAGTGGCTTGATTTGGTCGTGATTGTGGTGGACCTGATAGCGAATAATTCGGATATAAATGAGATGGTTGATTAATTGGTTCTTGGATGTGTGACGTTCTAACACCACGGTAGGTATTGATCGTTTGAGTTTGTAAGGTTGTATGACCACCTAAAGAACCATGAGGAAGATCCACCGAGGGTGGTATCCAGGTATGATTCCGGGTCGTTGGCATGGTTGGTTCATGTCACGAACGTCAGGTATTGGTGTCTGTAAATGAATCCGGTCACGGATCATTTGCTGTTGCATCTGTGTTTGGGTTATCAACAACTCAGACACCATTTCGGACAGTTGGTGTAATGAGGGTGTTGGTTCCGTCCCGCCTGACACTGAATTGAGAACGGCTGGTAGAGCATTTGAATTAACCATACTAGTGGTCAGGGTATACCGTGGTTCAGTTGCCTGAACCGAAGTCGGTATATTCGGGTTTGGAATCGAGTCTGGTATTGTTAAGGGTAAATATTGGGATGGAACAGTATTTTGAGTTGAACTCATCCTTCCCCGTTCATTCTCAAAACCATGGAGGGTCGTGTTCGAACTTAATCGGGAATCGCCCATCGGGATTCCCGTATTCGGTAAGACATCCGAAGTTCCCGAATCTTCGACTGAAATTTTCCGATCAGATCTGCCTGGCGTGTAGCCGACTCGGGTTTTAACTGTAACCGAGCGGTTCGATAACAATAATGTATCATTTGATGAAGACGACACTGAGATTCGCCTCCACTTCCCGACAGGCTCTCTCACATATTTCGAACTCATTCATTGGGTGTAGGGCATGGGATTTTATCAACCATGGTTGGCCAACGTAAGCAGATATTTTACCATTGAGGGCGGCTATTTCGGTGTCGGTCCATTGAACCGGCACTGGATATAGGTTATATATCTCCCCTTCGATCTGTCGCTATTCGTCTGTCAAATAAGTTGCATCGAGGATGGGAAACAATTCCATGTTCCAAGACTCAAATACCAAAGTTGTAAATTCAGATTATTAAAAAAACTCTACCAACGGCAGACGTAAAGTCCGTACTATTATGGTCTGGGTTATAAGATGGCGGTACTCGATCTAAAATCAATACCGCATTTACTACAGTTTATTAATATTCAGCCTATTCAGCGAAAACCTATCTATGTTAGTTTTTAATATCCAATTTAAAAAAAATAATGCCGCATAAATCGATCACTATTTGAATATTGCTTTTAATCTAATTAGTTTAACAAAAAATTCACGCTCAATTGGTTGTATATCTCATGTGATTTTCGATAAAAAGTTTGGTTTAGTATTATACCGAACGTGGGCTGAGAATGGCGTTTAACGCACTAGCTCGAATCTCTTTATGGACCAAGTTGTTTGCTCCCGGGATGCAGCGAAGGCCTTGAATACTTGGGAGTATTTCCTGTATCTCCTTCGGTCACTTCTGTCGCCAACAAGGTACGCAACAAAGAACTGAGGTACGCAAAGAAGACTGAGAATATTCAACCAGTTTGAGAATGATAAACGAGATTAATTTGATACGAGTTTCAACTTTTATTGGGAATGAACACCCAAAGAAATTACAAAAAAAATAAAGAAAAATTAATAGTTTGGTTGAATTAATATTGACCGTGTTATCGGCTACGTTGCTTGAACTTATACCGAAAGACGAAATGAAAAGTTATCGGTTCAAAAATCTTGACCGTCGATGTGTGGTGTTACTTGATTAAAAACATTCAATTAACTTGCTTTTCAGAATTGGCGAACTGAACTGAACGAGAATGGTTATGACTGCTGATCAATGGTGTTCGCATCGCAGATCGATCACCATTCACCCCCGCGGAAATAAATAATCAAAATATCCACAAAAATTTTGATTGAAAACGAGCTCCAATAAAAATCAATTAAATCATGCCGTGTGAAGACTGAGGACGATATTGATTAACAGTGATTATGAATTCAAAAGATAATTATTTGATTCAATCTCAATGATGATTTATAATAGCGGAATTTCTAAAAGAAAAAATTTATCAAAAATCTATTAAAGTCGAATATGTATGGTTCACCGACGTACAATTTTGTGACCAACAAAATGAGAAAAACGACTAAAAGATTTTAATTTTTCCTTAAATCTAACTTTATGACGTATTAAATTGATTCGATGATGAAATTGCTATATTCCCTCAGCTGAGCACGAGGGCTTAAGTTTGGTTATGTTCAACAAAAACTTATTCTTTTTCACCCGTTTAGGTGGGCGCCAATGATTAACCCAGGAATTCCAATCGTTTACAGCAAAAATTCGATTTGGATGTTTAGATGGTTAAGCCGGCCCCAGCCAGGCGTTTTGCAACGATGGTCATAATGATATCTGAACGTGTTCTTCAAACGTCGAAGTGCAAATTATGAAATCATCGACATAGGCGAAAGCATGTGGAACCAAAACACGGAAAATTGTATCAATGAGAATGGCTAATGTGGCGGGTGAATTTCTCAACCCCATCGTCATGCGACGAAAAGCATAAAATCTGTTACCGAATGCAAAAGCGGTTTTCAGTTGACTCGACTTTGCCGAAGGAATTTGAAAGAAAGCTTGAGACAGATCAATGCTGGTTAGGTATTTAGCTGACTTTAGTCGTGCCAAAATTTGGTTTGTATCCGTATTTGGATAGGCATTTGGAATGGTAATTTTATTCAGCTCTCTCGCGTCAAAGTGACACGTTCCGTCTTTATTCTTTACAGCCAGAATTGGTGACCGCCAAGGGCTTTCTTCGATGGTCATAATGATGTCACGACTACGCATTTTATCCAATTCGGCTTGAACTTGTTCAACCTTATATGGCGATACTGGATACTGGCGTTTCATGACGGGTTTTGCATCACCCGTATCAATTACGTGTTCGATCTGATTAGTGATATTTAAAGGACCAGACTCAGGAGTTGGATTAAAAAGTCTGAGAACGGCGCCCAACATTTGTCTTTGATCTGGGGTGAGATTATATGGAAGGCTGACGATCGTTATTTTTGGGGTATTTAGTTCACCCTCTAAACCGAGTGTGGAAGCGTCAATTGGCTCCAGATCATTACTCATAGAAGATACCTGAGCTTGTTCTTTCCCACTCCCTGGTGGCTGGTTACAAAAATGAATAAATTTATCCACCGTAACCATTTCGACTTTAGCGGATGCAACTTCTTCAGTATCGCCTTTGGCTGTATGTTTTAAAAATCGTTTAACTTTCTCTTGGTTTTGCACCAGCCCCATAATTGGGTGTTTCAGTGAGATAGGTACAACAAGAGTCGGGTAAGACTACAGACCGTGTATAATACATCCACTTTACCAATGGCCTTAAAAGTAGAGTCCGACCGATTAATCGGCATCGGCGTCGGCTAGTATCGGCACAAAATTGAACATCGTCATCGGCATCGGCATCGGCCTTTTTCGCCTATTCTTTGGAATTTCTTTTCAAATATTCAGGTGAAGCGACAGCCAACATTAAAAAAACATTTGCAGACAGCTCACAAAAATGATTTTTTTGTTGAAGGTGTTTCACGTTTTTTCCATACAAAAGTATGTGCGACAATTTTCTTTTATATGGAGAACACTGCCAGCAAAAAAAAAATTGCCAAAAATTAACGGGATTTTATAGCAGCTTGAAACTTGCACTTCATTATACTAGAATAAAATGGTCTACAAAACTGCATACCAAATTCTGATTAAAAAGTTTGAAATTTTGGTGAAAATAAGCAGAATTTTTCTAATTTTTGTCCAAAATTTGAAATCTGAATTTATATGGCGTTTGTTGTATACCAGCTAGACTTTTATAAAAAAAAGAATAAACATTAAACAAAAAAGACAAAATCGGTCAAAATATCGCAATTCTTTTATTTGTGGACCACTGTATGTATGTACATACATACCTAGCATATAAGTTCTTATGCATTGAGTGCAGAAGAGTGTATTTTAGTACAAAACGAAATGAAATTTTATGTTCCTAAATATTTTTTTCTTAGCACCATATAAAAAAGTGTTTTATGTAATGTACACAAATGTGATATATGTACATATATTTTTACACATACATATGTATGTTTGTATGTACATACATGTGTATGTAATGTTGCATAACAAGCCAATTAATTCAATTATTTCTTTTCTTTTTTTTTAACTCCGTGAAATTAACTGATTTTATGAATTAATACATTTATTTGTAATTTTTTATGGAATCGGCATCGGCATCGCCATCGGCCGATCCTTTCCCCCATAAGCCGATTAATCGGCATCAGCATCGGTACCTGAAAAAAAATTGGAATCGGTTGGACTCTACTTAAAAGAAATCGAATTATCGGCAAGGCCAATGGAGGTTTTGGTAGGTTGCAACTGCCCCCATCTGTATTTCTTATAAAATGTTTGTGAAATTACTGTGATTTCGGCTCCACGATCGAGTAAAGCCGTATGAGAATGGTTGTTAACCATAACCGTGAGATAATCGCGACAATCGTTCGGAATGTTATATGTCTAACATTTCTCTGAGATAAAGAAAACATCGCGGAGTCGTAGTTGGTTAACTTGATAGACTGCGTCATGCAGGTGAGTAGGGATTGGAGCTGAAGTAGGTTTGATAATTGGTAGTGTTCGTTCAGAACATTTAGTTGATGGTTCTTTGCCATCCCTTTGAGTTTGCTTAGATTCATTAAGAATCAGAGTATAATTATTATTCGAATTCGGGACTGAAGATTTGTCGATTTGTAGAGGGACTTCGGTAGAGTGCGGATTGTTAGAGACAGTAGATTTAGATAAAGTTGTGGATTCTGAGTACGATGGACCACTATTCCCAACCGACTCCCTTACGCGTTTTTTTAACACGGGCATTGATCAGACGTAACCCCTGGTCGTGTACATTTGAACAGATCACCCTATTCACACTTTTTGAAGTGATGGCCCCACACGAGACATTTTGCACATCGTTCATTTTCGTCGCCCTCAACAACGAAAAATGGGTCGACGATAGTTCCTATTTTCGTATCATTCTCCTTTTGATTTTTGTTATTTTTATAATCCTCGACTGGTTTCGAATACCTATATTTCTGAGATGCTTTAATTGGTTTCTTTTGGTTATTCAAGTATGCACATTCCCTGTCATCGGAGTCCGACCCAGGAAACGAAGCGGTACATTCCGAATGTGAATCATCCGGTGGATCATGAATTGCCGCAATTTCCCGTGGCACTGACCGCTGTCTATCTGAACGGGTTCTTTCCGGACGGGATGTGGCAACAATCTACGAATGTGGTGCAATTCGCTGAGCGAACTCACGCAATTGCTTCAACGTGTGGACTTGTCGAGTGTGGACGAGTTCACGCAGATGATCGGATAAGGTACCAATGATGATATCGAGGTGGTCCCGTTCATCCAGACCACAGGAATTACCCTGCAAGTCATCGATATGTTTCAGCAGTGTTTGCGAACGTGGATCGAATTTAATCTGTGCATATGACATTATTACTTGGGCCCGAGTATGTTTGTTGAGGAAACGAGCACGAAGTTTCGTGCAAAAATCTTGATAATCTCCGAAGTTTCTCAGTTCGGTGAAGTACCATTGTCGAGCGGCCCCCGTGAGTGTGGGCACCAAACGCGTAACCAATTCATGGTCGGGTACTCCAATCTTATATCGAAATGAGCCAATAATAGCCAAATAATCTTCAACCGATAGAAATTTTTCATTCATTTGAACGCCATCGAATTGAGCACGACCCATCCATGATGGTAAGCCTCTGAATCCATTGCATCCGCTTGGGAAGATTCGTCGAATATAGTGGCTTGATTTGGTCGTGATTGTGGTGGACCTGATAGCGAATAATTCGGATATAAATGAGATGGTTGATTAATTGGTTCTTGGATATGTGACGTTCTAAGACCACGGTAGGTATTGATCGTTTGAGTTTGTAAGGTTGAAGGACCACCCAAAGAACCATGCGGAGGATCCACCGAGGGTGGTATCCAGGTATGATTCCAGGTCGTTGGCATGGTTTGGTTCATATCACGAACGTCAGGAATTTGTGTCTGCAACTGAATCCGATCACGGATCATTTGCTGTTGCATCTGTGTTTGGGCTCTCAGCAATTCAGACACCATCACAGACAGTTGGTGTAATGAGGGTGTTGGTTCCGTCCCGCCTGACACTGAATTGAGAACGGCTGGTTGAGCATTTGAATTAACCATACTAGTGGTCAGGGTATACCGTGGTTCAGTTGCCTGAACCGAAGTCGGTATATTCGGGTTTGGAATCGAGTCTGGTATTGTTAAGGGTAAATATTGGGATGGAACAGTATTTTGAGTTGAACTCATCCTTCCCCGTTCATTCTCAAAACCATGGAGGGTCGTGTTCGAACTTAATCGGGAATCGCCCATCGGGATTCCCGTATTCGGTAAGACATCCGAAGTTCCCGAATCTTCGACTGAAATTTTCCGATCAGATCTGCCTGGCGTGTAGCCGACTCGGGTTTTAACTGTAACCGAGCGGTTCGATAACAATAATGTATCATTTGATGAAGACGACACTGAGATTCGCCTCCACTTCCCGACAGGCTCTCTCACATATTTCGAACTCATTCATTGGGTGTAGGGCATGGGATTTTATCAACCATGGTTGGCCAACGTAAGCAGATATTTTACCATTGAGGGCGGCTATTTCGGTGTCGGTCCATTGAACCGGCACTGGATATAGGTTATATCTCTCCCCTTCGATCTGTCGCTATTCGTCTGTCAAATAAGTTGCATCGAGGATGGGAAACAATTCCATGTTCCAAGACTCAAATACCAAAGTTGTAAATTCAGATTATTAAAAAAACTCTACCAACGGCAGACGTAAAGTCCGTACTATTATGGTCTGGGTTATAAGATGGCGGTACTCGATCTAAAATCAATACCGCATTTACTACAGTTTATTAATATTCAGCCTATTCAGCGAAAACCTATCTATGTTAGTTTTTAATATCCAAATTTAAAAAAATAATGCCGCATAAATCGATCACTATTTGAATATTGCTTTTAATCTAATTAGTTTAACAAAAAATTCACGCTCAATTGGTTGTATATCTCATGTGATTTTCGATAAAAAGTTTGGTTTAGTATTATACCGAACGTGGGCTGAGAATGGCGTTTAACGCACTAGCTCGAATCTTTTTATGGACCAAGTTGTTTGCTCCCGGGATGCAGCGAAGGCCTTGAATACTTGGGAGTATTTCCTGTATCTCCTTCGGTCACTTCTGTCGCCAACAAGGTACGCAACAAAGAACTGAGGTACGCAAAGAAGACTGAGAATATTCAACCAGTTTGAGAATGATAAACGAGATTAATTTGATACGAGTTTCAACTTTTATTGGGAATGAACACCCAAAGAAATTACAAAAAAAAATAAAGAAAAATTAATAGTTTGGTTCAATTAATATTGACCGTGTTATCGGCTACGTTGCTTGAACTTATACCGAAAGACGAAATGAAAAGTTATCGGTTCAAAAATCTTGACCGTCGATGTGTGGTGTTACTTGATTAAAAACATTCAATTAACTTGCTTTTCAGAATTGGCGAACTGAACTGAACGAGAATGGTTATGACTGCTGATCAATGGTGTTCGCATCGCAGATCGATCACCATTCACCCCCGCGGAAATAAATAATCAAAATATCCACAAAAATTTTGATTGAAAACGAGCTCCAATAAAAATCAATTAAATCATGCCGTGTGAAGACTGAGGACGATATTGATTAACAGTGATTATGAATTCAAAAGATAATTATTTGATTCAATCTCAATGATGATTTATAATAGCGGAATTTCTAAAAGAAAAAATTTATCAAAAATCTATTAAAGTCGAATATGTATGGTTCACCGACGTACAATTTTGTGACCAACAAAATGAGAAAAACGACTAAAAGATTTTAATTTTTCCTTAAATCTAATTTTATGACGTATTAAATTGATTCGATGATGAAATTGCTATATTCCCTCAGCTGAGCACGAGGGCTTAAGTTTGGTTATGTTCAACAAAAACTTATTCTTTTTCACCCGTTTAGGTGGGCGCCAATGATTTGCTTGACCTTTTCTTGTCGGTTCAAACAGGAATCTCGATAAACTGTTGTTGGGTAGCTTGTTTCCAATGGGATAGTGACAATAATGAGGTTGACTTGCGTTTGATGATTTTGGGATTACCGGTGTATGGTGGTCTAACTGCTGCCAAATGAATAGACCAGAATTTATATCCACATACCTTTTATTTCCACAGGTAACAACTTGGTTGGGGATTTGCCGGAAGGAATGTGGTGGAACAATGCCGATAAGTATATTCCCCAGGTATATGCACTCTGAGGATTGACTTTAACCAAACCAATGACGTCAGCTTTGATAAATTGCTTGGTTAGGATTACTTCCTTCTTGCCGTGTCCGTCCTGGTCCGTGTCCCATTCCAAAAAGAAAGAATATTTTTCTAGCCTCGTGGTGTGTGGGCGCTTTCATAGTGGCCATGTCAATTCGTGTCTATACCGATATGATGGTTCGTGTCTTGAATAACTATTGGTTACGTACATTCATCTGGCAGGTCCCCTTCATTTTGAAGTTCAGCTTTGACGGTTTTGTTAAATTAACATTTCTCATAATCGTTCTTATGTCTATTATTTGGCCAATAAAAATAATAGATCAATAACAAACGGAAAGTTTCCGGAGACATTGTTTGAGCTTATGCAGGGTTACTTCAGCTTGGTTGAAAACTGGGCTTCTAGCTTCGGGCTGGGTGTAAACCCCAGTAAACCGGAGCTTGTTCTCTTTACTAGGAGGTATAAGATACCAAATTGCCATCTTCCCTCAATGGGAGGTCTTCCTCTAAGGCTATCTGACAGGGTGAAGTACTTGACAGTAAGCTTTCCTGGCAGCCTAACTTGGAAGAAAGAGTCAAGAAGACAACAGTAGCACTGTATTGGTGTAGAGGGGCGATTGGAAAGCGCTGGGGCCTCTCGCCGAAAGTAGTGCTTTGGCTGTATGAAACTATAATCAACGCACTTGACAAGGCCTACATCGTAAAGCAGCTGGTGAAGGTGCAAAGGGCCGCCTTAATTGGAATCAGTGAGCACTTCGAGCCACACCTACTCTTGCGCTTAATGCCATGTTAAATGTTGTGCCTATAGATATAGCTGGCTAAGTGGGGTGGGCTTCAACTTCATCTCAAGCTATTGGCACTCCAGAATTCTAAAAGGCTTCGGGTTCCTACCGACTAGGACTGACCACTGCACGCCGGTTCTGGGTCTGAATGGATCTTTTACCACCCACATTCCAGTGAGGGGAGAATGGGAGGGGTGCGGTGTCTGGAATCGAGGACCTGTAAACTTATTAACAGATGGAACCTGAAATTTGGGTTATCGGATCACTGTAGTGTTTTCCAGGCTGTGGCCGCGATAAAAGAGGCTTCGGATTGGTTGCTCTCTAGTGTAACATCTGCTAAAGAGGTAAATATTTATTCTGACAGCCCAGCAGCCATCAGGGCACTTGGCTCCCTGACGGTGCGTTCGAAAACAGTGAGAGAGTGTTTGACTTGCCTATCGATCGCGTCTGATAATTTTGCTAATAAGCTTATTTGGCTTCAGGTCACAGCGGAATCGCTGGAAACTGCATGGCTGATGAGCTCACAAGAAAGGGAACTCTCGACGAATTACGTCCGGTTAGGGAGGGTCTAGTGCAGTAAGGGTTATCCATGACATTCAGAATTACGGCATGTTTACCAATCACACAGTGACCAGTAAGCACTCCCACCAGTAGTGAGAGATGCAGCTTGCTTAGTCTCAACAGCTCCCCAGACCGCCTCTGTCCATCCAGGGCCAGAAAGACTTTGCTGCCTTTCACTCCAAGGTCCTCGCCCAGCGCTCGCTGAGCTGACCAAATGACCATCTGTGCAGAGGCAGACCACACGAGGTTTTGCAACTGGTCGATGGGCGGTTTTGCAAAAACATCGACGATATATTTTTTAACAACTTAAGTAAAGTTCTGAATGCGCCAGTTTCTACAACCATACATCAAAAAAAAATATAACGAGGTTACTTTATTGACGCATTGATATGAAAGAATTACTTTTTAACAGTAAGATTTGGCTAACTTTCAATTTTTTTACTGAAACCGTTGGTGAACACTTAAAAAACGGCCCTCAGAGGGGCATAACATGAATGAAAAAAATGGAATAGATTTGAAGTCAGGCGGAGAGAGTAGATTTAAAATTTTTTCAAAAATCGGAGCAAATCAGATCTGATCTTAGTGAAGTCCAAACACTAGTAGGGAACAAATTTTTTACATTTTAACGCTAATGACCCACAGATGACGGGAAAACACAGGGTTGTATCAGACTTTCGACGTGGTTTCGAGTTGGTTAGCTTTTAACCATCTCAGTGAAATGGTTAAGTGCTGTCATTTTTATATGGCGAAACTATGCTAAATCAAATGGGTTATCGGGATAACATGGTATAAAGATTTCGTTAAGATTTCGGGAAATTTGGTTTGCAGGGTTATCAACTTCGTACCAATATTACAACAAACAAACGTCTTCGTCTCTTTCTCTCGTAGTTTAATTTTATGAAGGTTTCACTTCTACCGGGTGTGCACTGCACACATAGGTTTTTTTCTAATTACAGATTAGGGAGTTAAGCTCGAAAATTAGGATAATCTACATATATGTAAACCCATTATTAGGCGATTCAGTTGCATGTAGGTTTGGTTAGAAATTAAACATTAATTTAACTTGATTTTATTCACATTACTGATACAAATTTTGTTTAATCATTTTTTAATACATGCCATTATAGGCATTATTTTAAAATATAACACTGGTATATACTTGTGACTCAAGGGTGTTAAAATAGCTT
>NW_016164709.1:0-3257 GCF_001687245.7 Rhagoletis zephyria | reverse complement strand
TGTTAACTAGATTGGCCATTTATCTTAAAATTATATAATTGTAATTATTTGTTTATAAAAGTGCAGTTTACACTTTAACAAAACCCGTATAAATCCAAGGTCCAAACTTTCGTAAAGCTTTTTAATTAGATTTCCTATAAATACATATTTTGAGTATGCAGTTTTGTAGCCCGATCAATTCAAATAAAGCGCAAGTTTAAAATACATAGCTGCGGCTTATCGTTGATTTTTAATATTTTTTTTTTTGATGAAGGCGTTGCTCATTTTCTTCATTAAAAAATCGTCAAACATACTTAGATAATATGGAATAAAATTACCGACATCGTCAAAAATATGCCATACATCAACTGTAAATCACAGCTACTTTAAATTTTAAATTTCGTTATTAGACTAAAATTGAATGAGCTAAAAAATTGCAAAATATTAAGAGATCAAATTGAAATAGAAAGTTTGTCGATTTTTTTAATGTTGTTCAAAGATAAAACTTAATATCATTTAGTGTTTGTTAAGGAATAAACTATATTTTTATAAACAATTAATTCATATTAAAATATAATAAAATAAATAGTCAAATCTACTCAATATGTGAGTGTCGTAAAGTTATCATATTTAAGAACATCTCTTTCTTAATTAACGATGACACTTTTTCTATATGAAGCTGATTTCAACATTTTATTTTAGTAAAATTTAGTATCGAAAATATTCTTTCAAAATTTGCCTAGGAATGTCGATGGTCGATGGGCGGTTTTGCAAAAACATCGATGATATATTTTTTAACAACTTAAGTAAAGTTCTGCATGCGCCAGTTTCTACAGCCATACATCAAAAAAAAAAATATAACGAGGTTACTTTATTGACGCATTGATATGAAAGAATTACTTTTTAACAGTAAGATTTGGGTAACTTTCAATTTTTTTACTGAAACCGTTGGTGAACACTTAAAAAACGGCCCTCAGAGGGGCATAACATGAATGAAAAAAAATGGAATAGATTTGAAGTCAGGCGGAGAGAGTAGATTTCAAATTTTTTCAAAAATTGGAGCAAATCAGATCTGATCTTAGTGAAGTCCAAACACTAGTAGGGAACAAATTTTTTACATTTTAACGCTAATGACCCACAGATGACGGGAAAACACAGGGTTGTATCAGACTTTCGACGTGGTTTCGAGTTGGTTAGCTTTTAACCATCTCAGTGAAATGGTTAAGTGCTGTCATTTTTATATGGCGAAACTATGCTAAATCAAATGGGTTATCGGGATAACCAACTGAATAGCCATAACTACGTGGTTAGCTCTAGTGGGGACATGGTATAAAGATTTCGTTAAGATTTCGGGAAATTTGGTTTGCAGGGTTATCAACTTCGTACCAATATTACAACAAACAAACGTCTTCGTCTCTTTCTCTCGTAGTTTAATTTTATGAAGGTTTCACTTCTACCGGGTGTGCACTGCACACATAGGTTTTTTTCTAATTACAGATTAGGGAGTTAAGCTCGAAAATTAGGATAATCTACATATGTATATGTAAACCCATTATTAGGCGATTCAGTTGCATGTAGGTTTGGTTAGAAATTAAACATTAATTTAACTTGATTTTATTCACATTACTGATACAAATTTTGTTTAATCATTTTTTAATACATGCCATTATAGGCATTATTTTAAAATATAACACTGGTATATACTTGTGACTCAAGGGTGTTAAAATAGCTTGAAAATACCGCATCAGTTACTGTTTTTGAGCTTGGGGTTTGAGCATTCCTATTTGCATATATTCCTAAATTGAGTTTTTCTTTTAGGAATATAGTCCTTGGTTCTGCTTCATCTGTCGCTGAGTTTACGTTGAACTCATGAATGCACATAAAATACAATATTTTGTTTGCAAAATAGGAAGCTAAATTCATTTGTTCGGCATTTCCTCTTACTCTCTGTGCAATCTTGTATTATATTTTCCACACATTTGTATATATCATAGCGTTCGGCAGTGCGCGCGAGTGTCGAAAGCAGCCACAGTAGCATGCTGAAATGACTCGCCATTGCTTGAGTTCCGGCAACAAGTACCAGATTTAAAATATCCACTGTTGAAAACAGCTGCGTGCCTTATATTTTCAGTTTTTGGTACAACGTATAACTGTGAATCTTTGTATTCTACAATGAAATTCGTAAAGTCAAAATAGGCTGCCTTCCAAAACGTCAATTGCTTTGCATACGTAAAAAATATTAGGTTCCACAACGTCGAACTACAAAATATTGACAATGTATACTGTTCCAAAACGCAGCCGAAAAGTTATCGAAACTCAACCCGTTCGAGCAATCAGCGCATCAGACACAAAGTTGATGCTTAGTTTGTTATTGGTTAGCATTGGTGTCTTAGAAATGGAAAATTCAGAAAAATTTTTCATTGCACTATTGAATATTTAAAATATGCAATGTATATGGTTGCAATGTGTCCCAACTCTGCATATACAAACAGTATAACAGTTTCCAAACATCATATTAGGTGTGTACTCGTATTGAGAGGACACAATTCTCCAGCAGCAAAAGTTCTGAGAATTTAGCAGCATTCGCTCTCAAAGAGACGAAATATCAACAGAAGTACGAGAACGCAAAATTTGCAAAAACTTGCAACCTTCGCAACAGCTGATCACTTGCACAGTTGCCACTGGTGATTAATTTAAAAATTTATTTTATGTTTGGTACATTTTCCCCTGATTTGGCATTGTATACAATTGAATAGTTTTCGATAAGAAAAACATTTTTAAAATACAAATTAATTATATCGGTATGAATAAGTTATTTTTCTCATAATTATTTGTGATATCACATGGTGACGCATTCAAAAACAAGAGTATCTACTCCAAACACCCATCATTGATCAAAAAACAATGTAATAGATATAGCTACAGACGTAGCTTTAAAATTATAAAATTTTCATTTCAACAACCAACCTACCAAAACCGAAAACTTCAGCAAAACAACATTTCAGCATGCTGCATTTAAATCTATTTTGGTATATTTAAAGGCAAATTATGGTACGAACGAAAAATGTCATACGGCAACCATAGTCAGCACACACTAAAGTAAACAAACTGGAGATTAATAGCAAATTAACGAAAAATAAACACAAAAAACGTTGTGCATATTAAATTTACTCACTTTTTACTAGCATTAATAATAAAATTTTTAATAAATAACTCAAAAATGCCATATTTTCATTTGTTTAATTACAAACATGTGTTTGTGATCAGCTGATTTTCTT
>NW_016164708.1:0-30328 GCF_001687245.7 Rhagoletis zephyria | reverse complement strand
GAAAATTTGAAAATCCGCCCATAGTGGAAACCAAATATGAAAAGTGAACCGGATCGGGTAAAATGAAAGTCATGATAAGGCTGATTGATTTTCAAGAATTTTATACCATTTCTACGAAAAGTGTTTTTTTGCCATATAAAACTTGAGCGCTTTGAGCGACCTCTAAATATATTTTGATTTCAAAATAAAGAAAGGTATATTTTTTCGTCAAAGAACAATCCTAGGGGGTGAAAGCATTCAAATTCCGACTTTACTTTTTCACATGCATTTTTGGACCAACCTAATGTATGTACATACATATGTATGTATGTAACTAATGTTTGGTTGGAAGTAGAGATGGGCACGGGATTAAATATTCAATCCCGATCCCGCTCATCACTAGACTCAAATTTTAAGTCCCGAGCGCGCCCATCCCGACATTTTTCAGAGTAGTACCGCGGGTCCCGAAATCTGTAATGATTTATTTTCAAATATTTTTATTGTTGTTTTCGGAAAATTTTTCAATAATGTTTAACGGCCTCAAGTTCAATTGAAATTAAAAAAATTTTCAGTTAATAAATTTACTTAAATTATTATTTTTTGGCACTGAAAACAACGGTGTTAAATAAATTTCCATTCTATTTAATTAACTTGGATTTTTTTTTTTAGTTTTATTTGGGGTGCAGAAGTGTATACACACATAGATGCATTTCTGCATCAAAAAGAAAATTAAAAAAAAAAAATGGCGCCTACGTTTTTTAGTGCTTAAGGCTCGATAATTAAATAAATAAATAAAAACGTTTTTTATTGGGAGCGGGAGTAGAGCAACAGCCGAGCTCGGAGCGAAATAAAATACCGGAGCGGAGCTAGTGCGGAGCGATGAAAAAGATAACATTTGCTCCGAAGCCCTGCTAAAAACTATGACTTCAGTTGATTATAGCTTTTTTAATGTTATTGCTAAACATTCGCATTGCGAAATACATATATGGCATACGTAACATCCCTAGTAGGTATCCTTACATACATACATACATACATACATACATACATACAGGGAATATAAATAACGAGATGAAGATGGCTTCAGGTTGAAATGCATAAATATTCTGAAAAATTGTGTTATTGGCGAGTGATCGTTAGCAGCATACATACATACCTATGTAGATGCCAATGAAAAATTGGCCAATGTGCTAGAAACAGGTCATAAAGGGCGATAGAAGTACAAGAAATGTGCAGATAAGTTATAAACATACATATGTACGCATGCTCGTATACATACATAGAATATATTTAGAGGATATGTATATATGTGTGTATGTACATATTGATTCCTGAACATAATCATTGGCAAATTTATTGCCAATCGAAGAAGCGCAAGTAAAAGTCAGAAGTGGTGTGGAAGTCAATATGAATTTTATATAAGTTATATGCATGTAAGTGGATATTTACACATGTACATATTATGTATGTATTCTTCTTCACAATTTAAATTTGAGCCTTCATACTCCCACTGCTCCCAATTGACCTCACTAATTCGTGTTTAATGAAGTGATTGGCAGTGCAAAGGCCCACGTGTTGTAGAATGTATGCATATTATTGTACCTACATATGTACATACTTATTTACCTATGTATGTACTATGTATGTACAAATGTACATATTTATATCTTATACTCTGCATATAAAAGATGTATGTATGTAGCTCTTTGTGCCAAATCGAAATGGATTTACAGCCGATTTCACCAGCAATTTAAATGGAAAAGGATTTTTTTTTTATTTTCTGTCGATTTCCATACAAAATTCAAAAAATTAAAATCATTTCCCACTTAAATTCTTTTCGTGAAATTGTCTGTTAAAGTATTTTCATTTATAAATTTTAATTGAAATGTAGAAACAAGATTTCTATTCTGTCAGTTGAGTAAGCAGGCGCCTAAATTTTATTAAATTAAGATATCAAATAGCATAGATTGTATAGCATAGCAACATGTATGTACATACATATATACATTAGGCCGTATCATGAAAAAAAGTTCAACTTCACTATGACAGGAGTGTAAGAATTGTTGTTCGGTTTTTTTTTGATATCTTGATTTTTCGAATATCAGGTATCAGGTTCCGAAGGATCGAAGAGATCTAATAAAAGTTAATAGTTTTATTTGTAATTTTTGGTTTTGACTCTACGTATAAAAAACCAAGTTATCCGGGCTTTTTTTGATTCCAAAATCGGGAACCGGTGTTTTTCAAATTTCAATTTTTCGAAAAACAGTTTTGAAAAAAAGGCGAATAATCGAATACCCTAATATATATGCATGTAAATCTGCAAGCTATGTTCATTTGTCTGAAACCGAAAAATGAATGTTAAATATATAGAAAATCGATTTAGCTGTTTTTACAGGGTGCCGAAAAAAATGATTGCACCTTTGCAATATTAGTGAGTGTTTAAAATGCCTTGAAATAAATTCTACGTTTTTCGCCCCATACATCGTGATACGGTTTAATGTATGTACGACCTCTAAATATTTTTTTATTTCAAAACAAAAAAAATATGGGTATATTTAT
The DNA here is from genome assembly GCF_001687245.7 of Rhagoletis zephyria. Classification (NCBI taxonomy): domain Eukaryota; kingdom Metazoa; phylum Arthropoda; class Insecta; order Diptera; family Tephritidae; genus Rhagoletis; species Rhagoletis zephyria. Next base: position 27,790 of record NW_016164708.1, on the reverse strand, counting down.
TCGGTATAAAACAATACTTGGGGGTGAGAGCATAAAAATTTACTTTTTCACATGCATTTTTGGAACACCCTAATGTACACACATACCTACATTTAACAACCTTCTGTGGTCCACCACCAATTTCATTTGATGTGATTTGACAATGTGTCACTTGATGGCTGCGGTCAATTAATTTGGTGAAGACATAAAATTTTACTTTCAAAATTTAAAAAAAAAAAAAGCGCGTCGACACATGGGACACAGGAACAAGTGAACATGTTGGTTCATTAAACTTTATAAAGACACCATATACATATATGTACATACATAAATATGTACTACTCTTGTATTTTTATGAGTTGTTGGCATCTTCCTTGCGTGCATACCTGCATTTCAATGAAATTGTGTAAACAAATCATCAACAAATACCTGAAATTACGAGAATAGAACTTGGCAGCGCTTCAAATGATCAAATTACCGCAAATGTTTGCTGAACTTTTTAAGTGAACCATACAAGTAAAGCGGAATAGTATTCATAGTTTTGTACTTAGATCGCTGCACTTTTTCGGAAATATGTGCAGAAGAGATGTGCAGATACTCGTAAATAATAAGTAGTATATATGTATGTATGTATGTACCTTTACGTCGTGGTAGCTATGTATTTCTATAGTCTGCAGCTCATTGGTCCATGGTAGTTGTTCAGAAAATTTGAACTGCAATTTATTGAATTTACTAAATTATATTTGTTATGCACATGCAGACCATCTACCATGAATCTATACTACCCTATGCTTTGGTGTCCATCTCCGAAGGTTCATTAGACCCTCTGCTAAGCACTTAACCTGACAAAGATGTGCAATGTCTAAAGAATCACCTAGCTGTCGCTTAGAACTGTGATACTCTCGTTACGATAATTCACTCTTAAGTTTATCTCCGCCAACAGGCAATGGCATAATGTTCCACATGAAACTGATCGGAAACTCTATGTTCTGACGCCAAGGATACCTGCTTTATGCAGTTTTCGAGCCAGCATAAGCCTAGACTCGTTTCACGTCTGCTGCAGATTTCATCACACTCGGTAATTAAGTGTAGTGGTGTGTCGTTGGTTCGAGTCGCAGAACCTGCAAAGATCATAAGACCATATCCCCAGCTTATGTAGGTGAGCCATTAGTTTGCATTGTCATGAAGTATACCTTTTAGAACTCTAAGCCTCTCTTTTGGCAGGTTGGTTAAGCTTTGGGATCGCGTTTAACGCATAGTACAACTCCCTTTCAGTTCCCTAATTTTGCAATCTACAAGGAGCATACCTGGATGGAAATACTCTCCGCAGAAATCCAGCGCGTGCGCCCACCTTTTAAACACCTCGTCCATTATGGCGTGTTGTAAGGTAGTCAGCTCATCTAGACTCACCGCCTCCGCGGGATAGTTCCTAGGCAGCTCCGCTACCCTGATACCCCATAGTACTTCATAGTAGCTATGCGTCTGTCCTTCACCGCTCCGTACCAGATGCTGCGCTGGGTCCCAGTGCCTATCCCTGTGTTCTGATGTCGTAGGGGGTGAACACTCTCGCTGCTTCTTCGTAACCGAAGTTAGAAGGCTGTTAATTGCCTGCTCTTCCGCTTTGCAGCGGGTGCGGTCTCGCCAGCGCCCCTTACTCTTCTCCCTTGCTATCCGTGCCTCTCATCTTGGCGATAATGCCCGCTCTTCCGCCTTTCAGTGTGCTCTTTCGCTGTTTTATGCGCCCATCCGCCTTTTGGCGAGTGCGGTCTGACTGCGGGATTCCTGCGACGCGTCGGTGCAGATTGTGATACAAATAGTTTGTATTGGTAGAATCATTCTTCTCTTGTCAATAAAATGGCTTAGAAAAGTGAGTAACGAGCAACTGCTCAAGTATTTTCCATTACTTCCTCCTTCAGTAAAAGAAAACTGAAAATCGTGGCATCTTACAAGGCCATTTCACTTGAATACCATTATTTCTTCCGCCCCATGTTGTGACAATTGCTTATGTGGTCCTAACAAAAGAAAGTAGACTAATAAATTCAATATTTAGACATGCCAACAAGCACCAATAAAACTCCCACACTTTTGATTGTGGCCTCCTTACGCTATCCTGCTGACCTCCAAAAACCAAAATTTTTTATAACCGCGTTGACATTCTAATCGCCGCCCATGGCAATAATAATAACATTAAATAACATGAAATTATTATGTCGCGCCACACATTTCCACGTACGACACATAAATCACAACCGCCGGGCGGCGGCTGGTGTTGTTTGGGAGGAAAATTAACCAATTCTCAATTCTCAAATTTCTTCTAATTTTTGAATAATTAATAAGAAAATGTAATAAAAATGTCTAAGCCAAGGAAAGTAATAGAAATGTCGACCGCGACATAAAGCCATCGGGTGGCAACTAAAGGCGTCGTAAGCGCTTGCGCAGTGTCGCCATATCGATTTCACCAGCCCGCCAGCTACGGTAAGCTGGAATAACAGCAGGAGAGTGTTGACTAGCGAGCGCTACACATTGGAAATATTGGACATGGGGGCCATTGAATAGAGTCTGGGAATTACTTATGCATGAATTTGAAATATTTTAATAATAATAATTTTTTTATAATAGCGCTTATGTATGCGCATAGTTACACGCGTATACATAGCTGCGTATTGCAACTTGAAATGCGCCAGGTTTCCAGCTGGCTATTTGTGATGTGTTAAGTTTGGTATTCCACCGGTGTTTGGCCACTGGCACTTGCCGGCGCATGCCGTAGAAATATCGTATAAATAATCAATGATTTCTGGTTATCAGCAATGCGCCGCCCGTTGCCCGCCCCCAAGGCGGGCAACGGCAGCGCTCGCCCGGCTATGGTAAGCCTGAAGAGTTGCGTCGTCTGGTTCGACGATAGATACATACATATGTTGCAGCTCTTGTCACAGCGCGTCATTACTGCCTCTACGACTACGGCTGTGACAATCGCAATCAGCGCAAAGTAGTTAGAATGTTATATCGACACTTCATAACTTCTCAACGAAATTATTATTATGCGTTTGAGCATTTCCCGGCAAACGATTAAGATCTGCTTTGCTTTCTCTTGCCTGCTTTCTCGTCGCGCCCGTAAATAATTTGCCTGCCTGCGGCGCGCGTGTGCATGCCACGGAAACGCAGTGCGCCAACTCTCGTGGAACTTTTTCTAGTTGTAAATATTTATGTACCTACTCATGTATTGGCTATCTGTTAATTTTAAATGAACTCGTAAGAGAAATTTTTATTGCCAATAGCCTGTGTGCATCGCTTCTTACTTATTCTTCCGAATTTCTTGGTTTTGACACTTTTTTCTTTTCATTCTACTTCTTCGACGGTTGATTTTTAATTGTTGTCTTCTAAAAACAAAAAAAAAAACAAAATATCAGTTTCCAAAAACTAAACCAGCAACAACAACAGCAGCAATAAAAGTCATAACTATAAACCATTTAATTTAACAAATATTGAGAACATGTACTTAAATAAAGCGCGCAAGATCCCACACATGCCACACCACACTCCGCAATACCCAAACCGAACCGCACAGCCATGCTTGCCTTCCCGGTAGCGGTAGAAGCTGGGTACCCACAGGGATGTTGTGCAATTTGTATGGCCATAAAATTGGCCTTTTGTTGGGTAATAAAACGCTTGTTCACGCCTCTCAAAATTACATCGTTTTTCACATTTGTTTCGGCTCATGTTCAATTGATTTCAGGAAGGAAGATGCGTTGCGTCCAGCGAATTGCAACTCTCAACACAAATATCCTGCGGCTAAGTGCAAAGTGAATGGTTAAACGTTTCGAATGGATGCACGTAATTCAATATTTTCGTATGTCTTTGGCATGTAGTTATTAACGATTTTATGTCAGTTAAAATTCGTTGGTAATAAAGACGTTTCAATTAGTTCGAATCCGGAGCAAATGCGAAAAGAAGGTCGATAGCGTTCGAGAGCGCCGCAAGATGAAGTAAGCGGAAACTGCTGGATGCTTTTTTTTTTTTTAATATTTGTGACAAACTACTTGAAGCTTCACAGGCGCTGTTATCGGTATCGAAGAGCTCCTGCGGGATTGTTGGGTAAAAAATTTGCAAAAGCGTGACTGTTTAACAGTATTCAGAAGCTTAAAACTCGTCCTCCAAGCAGCAGCTCCGTCGTGGTCTCTCTGGTTTCCCATCGAAGTGGGGCGCTCCATCTTCCTCTGCTACCACCAGCGGGTTCCGAGTTGAATACTTTCAGAGTTGGATCGTCGGTGTTCATTCGAATAATATGCCCAAGCCGGCGGGGCCGTTGTATTTGAAAGACTTTAGTCCACTTTAGTCTCGTTTTTATGTTGAAGTTGTAACAGCATACAACTTCCACAAAGGGTTTTTGAAGAATGCTGCTATAGTAACAGTGCTTGGCTAGATAAAAATATGGCTCGTTCTCGTAGAGGCGATTATGTTTGCAGTGCTGTTGCCATTCAGCAGAATGGAGCAGTCCATCCATTCCGTATGTCGATCTCACATATTCCACATTCCGTCCAAAACGCAACGTTGTCTTTTAGCCGGGATATATTTATTTCAAGCGGCGTGATATTCCTCATTGTACCTTCAAGACAGAAGTGTACACATTTTTCAGAGAGAGCGCGATCTAAGCAGGCTTACCTTAGTAACATGAATCACTGCGTGCTTAGCCTGTCACCAGCTAGCTTTTTCTCTGAGTGGATGGGGGGCGATGGTTGGAGGGCGGCACCGGTGAACTTTTACACGGATGCGTCGATGCTCGACGGAAGGGTAGGTGGAGGGGTTTTTTCCTCCAGGGAGCTCTCCATCAACCTTAAATTTAGGCGTCCAGACCACTGTAGTGTGCTTTAGGAGGAGATTGCTGCTATTAAGGAAGCAGTCGATTGTCTGCTGTTAGGCGCTATGGCTGTAAGGGAGGTTAATATATATATACACTCAGACAGCCAGGTGGCAATCAGAGCCTCTTGTTGGATAATGCCTTAATTCATTTTTGATAGCGTCGGAATATTACTTTGGCAGACTTGTCTGGGTGCTAGGCCATAGTGATATCGCGGCTCGTGTAGCCGGACCTCTCGATTCTAATGGGTGTACTGATGGGGCATTGTCCTAACCTAAGCTAAGGATTAAGTCATATGCCGTATATTTAGGCCTCCCGATCTCCCTAGGCCACGTCGGTATTGGTGTATGGATTTAGAGGGTTGTGCTTTAGTGAATCCCTACCCTTATGAAGCTGACCCTGTGACCATCGGCAGCATTCCAAACAGACGCTTTTCGCTGGATGTAGCGCTTTCTACTCGAGGGAACAGTATGTTTGCGCTGCAAGCCGCCCGGTTCTTTCTTATTTTGTGAGATAAACTGGGCTGTGGACTTCTGGTAGCAGAATGTGGCAAGTGTGCCTTCGGTGTTGCCTTTTTTGTCGTAAGAAAGTCCAGTGGCATTCTAACTAAAGTTGAGGTGGTGGTGGTGCTTCTGATGGCATTTATTGAGTAGTCTAAACCGGCTAAATTTGAGTAGATCCGAAGGTTGTCCGAAACTTGAAGTATCTACTCTGTCCGCGACTGGGCTTTAAGAAGCGGCCAAGCCATGTTGATGATCGGTACGGTTCTTATCATATCTTCATGCGGCGCTGAAAGTAAAGAGGAAAAGTATTTGGGCAGGCATTTTCTATGAAATGTATTTGTAAGGTAACTTAGATAAAAAATACGATGCTTTAATCCTCAATGAGATATTGAAAACCTTAAACAAACAAAAAATCTGACACACCCTAATGTGCATATGTATGTTTATGTGATTGCTAAAATATGCCAATATTCTCCAGTTTACTCAGCACTACGAATTTCAAGCGATCAAAACTCATAACTAAAATCAGGTGATCGTTAAAAAGGAACGTGCGATTTTGTTCGCCGAAATCCATTAATGCCGTCGAATTTATTCGAAATTCCCACTCTTTTGGTAGCAAATGACAAAGCGTTGCGCACATTAATGCCTAGTGACATAATTGAGCGTGTGATACCGAAAATTGCCCAACACCCTACTCAATCAAAAGCGAATAAAAAGGAAGCCAAGAAAAGAATACTTGTTAAAGTTGTCGCGCGCAAGGCAAAGTATGTAGTAGCAATCAAAAACAACGAACCAAAAAAAAAAAAATATAAACCCAAAGAGAAAACCTCGAAAACGCTCCTTTTTCCAGCGTAAATCAACGTGTGCTGGCCTTTAATCGCTTGTTTAGAATCTTCGCTGGAAGTGGAGGCTACAAAACGCCACACACAATTCTCACATAATTCTCATTTCCATTGTACCAGTGTGTAGTAAGTAGTATTGTCTGTAAGCGCATGCGCGCATGCAACTTTATCGCCGATCAACGATCTTGAAGGATTAAGCCGCACGCACTCAAAAGGCGCGATAATGATCCCAATGATGGCACGCAGATGAGGCGTAGCAAAGCCACCACTCACTGCCTTTATATGCTGATCGCATTTCTCGAAAAGCAGAGACAAACACAAAGCAAGAACAGTAACTCACAGGTGAGGGAGGATGGCGTTTAAAACGTAGCAACACTAAAACCACCAAAATTGGAATTGGCTGCTTTATCGGCTATGCTCATCAGCAGCGGCGTCAAATATGAGTTTGAATTGGAGTGCGAGCGCGAGTGAGTCCGTGCTGGATGCCCGCCCAAAGCGCATGCGTCGTCCTCAAAGGCATTGGTGACATTGTTGCTTTGCTGCCAGCACTCCTGCCACTGCCAAAAAGCGGTTGGCTTTCACCTATTCATTCGGCTGCATTTGTGTGATATGTACCTCAGTCTGGCGCTTTCAAATTAAAGTCAGTATCAACCGAAATGTTGATGAAGAAGAGGCAATCCAATCTGGTCGCCTGTTGTTGTTTGTTTGATTTTTTTTTTCTTTCTTTGTTTCCAACGCATCTTGCTTTGCCCGATGCAATTGTCTCATCTTTAGAGTTAATCACCTCAAATGTATTTTGACTTTTATAACGCTTTTGAACAAAATTAAACCCCAACACCAACAGCTATGCCCACTGCACAGTGGTTCAAAACTGGAATTTAGTGTTCACATATCACTGGAGCCTCAATTTTTCACTCAATTTGATATATATATATATATTTTTTTAATGAAAGCTAATAAAATTTGCAAAAGACTAGTTGAGCGCTTTTTTTGAATTTCTGTTTTTTAGAATAAATTTTTTAGTGAAAAGTGCAGAAAAAGTGGCAATTTTGAATAAAATCGATTCTCCTGTTCCAGTTAATAAATGTTAAATAGTAAAAACTAGTTAAAAATAATTGTAGGGTTCCTCCGAACCGAAAAAAAATCTCCAAAATTAAAAAAAAAATATTTTCGCTAACATTTCGAGCACACCTGCATGCTAAATGGGAAATAAAAGCGTTTATTATATTATTCAAAATTAACCCGAACTCTTAGCCACTTGCACTTACGCTTTATTATACTAAAATTTAATGATCAATAAAAGTCAATACCCAAAATTTTTATAAAAACTAATAAAAAACAAATAAATAATTTTGGTGAAATTTTTTTTATAACATTAACATTTTTTTTTTTTTACTTGTTTTTTGGTAAAGGGGAACCCTACAATTGTTTTCAACTAGTTTTTCTTGTGTAACATTTATTAACTGGAACAGTAGAATCGATTTTCTTCAAAATTCCTACTTTTTTTGCATTTTGCAATACAAAAATTAATACAAACAAACAAAACTTCAAAAAGCGGACTGTTGAAAATTTTATTAGCAGTCATTAAAAAAAAAAATAATAATAATAATAATAATCAGGCTCCAGTGACTTGTGAACACAAAACGCCAATTTTGAACCACTGTGCACTGGCCTGCTGGTCTTCCACGTATTCCGGCAGTCAGGCGTTCAACTACGAGTAATGTTCTAAGCTTGTAATATGAGAAGCGCGCGATCGCATGTGCTTAATGAAAACCCGCTCGCTTAGAGAATCTACAAATTCTAGTAGACATCTTCAGCCAGTTTTGGTTCGGACATTCTTTGGGAATATTTAGCAGGATCGCTTTTGTTGCTTGCTTGTTGTTGTTGTTGTTGTTGTTAGATAGAATCGAATTTTGTATGCGCGCCTTGCTTAATTGATTTTGTGCATTTGTATACGATTTGTTGTTGTTTGTTTTTTATGAATTGTTATTGTTGTTAAATTCAATAAACTCCACAAGCAGATAACCACCATATTCAAAAGTGATCGTCGTTTGTGCGCAAGCGTCTCTCCCCAGCTCCTCAGGTTGGTTAATTCAATTGATATTTGATATTTGTTGCGCTTTGTTGTTATGTAATTGATGTTGTTGTTTTCTTTTTTTAATTTTGCTTTTGTATCATATTTTATTTCATTTTCTTTTTAACAAATTAGAATCATTAAAAACTATCTCCGACGTACGTTGGCTATGATCTACCGCACGGTTGCAGGTTACATCCACGGCCACGGCTCTGGAAATGAGAATGAAGGCAAGACTTTAACTTTAACTAACTATATTTAGAAGCTGAGAAAACCAGTGTCTTCGTTTGTTTAATAGCTAATAGGCTGGTATGCTTATTAGCACGCAAGTATGCCGTTGATTTAGCAGCTTACGTTTTGTTTACTTCAGCGCACTCATCGCTTTTAAGCTCTTTTAGATAAGCTTTCATAGAGACTATTTTCGGTAGTTAATGCCATTGGTCTTTATTTATAACAACATATTTTACATAATTTAATTATTCCACTAAAAGACTTTGTAAATTTCAACTTGTGAGGTCAACTTACAGATTGAGATAACCATTTTTTGGTTGGCCGTCACTGGCCTCTTTGATGATATAATTAATCCAATATACTGTTTGTGCCTTTTGTTAATAAATTGTATGAAAAAGCTTTGGCGCCGAGTAGTAATGCTAATACTGATATTTCTTTTGGTGGGCTTAAAGTAGCAGTTATTCAAACTAAACAACACAAAATTGGCAGAAAAATTTGACCGATTTCCCTTTTGTTTCGACAGCTTTGACAGAAGCCGATTATTGAAAAGCCCATTTTTGATTAAGGGGAACATATGTTGGTTCATATACTGTGAGTCCTGAACAATTCATCTGCCTTTCAATTACCTGATATCTTTTGATTCTGTGGACCAAATAACTCCAGTAGTGTACTTTGTTGCAAGATCGTTTAAAATATTTCTTCATTCGACATCTTTATAGAGAACGTTAAATATCAGTTTGACTGTACGTACTGTAGGTTTAGATAAGGTTCAGCTGCCGCTAAGAGCCATCGGTGTATATGGCTGTCTAGGGTGGAGGTAGCGCTGCCAGATTGATATGCTGTAGGACATGTTTTGATGAGTTACCGTTATTTACATTCAAGTTTTGGGTGGTGATGACTTTCCTGAGACTTCCTGCAATCCCAGGTAAAACTAATCACGTCCTTGAATTGGATTACAGTAATACGAAAGCCTTAATTTGAAGCTGATGGAGAGGTAGAAGACATCTTCACCTAACCTTGAATCACTCCATTCCATCTTCCATTGAAGAAATTTGAATGATAAGGAATCCGAACTTCGGGTGAACTCGAAGATTTTTATAATTGTAGATTGCCTGCAGTTAGAATTAAACTTATATATATCCGACACCTTGTAGCGTAACCACGATGTGTGTAGCGAAAACTTCGAATGCTATATAGACGGGTACGTCTGGAATTGCGTTAGGCACAAGAACAGTGCATTCATTAGTGCGATTAGTGCAGCTCTTTCCTAAACCTTAACTGCTCAACCGTAAAGGCCCGTAAATGGGATAATGTCGTCTTCAGGACCTAGCTTGTATAGAATTTTATGATTACCTTAGGGCGGACATTATGATTCCTCCTTCTAACGACGAATAAAACTTACACGGACAATGACAACATCGCATTACACGGCTCTTTAAGTTTTTGAGCGAAAAGTGCTTGAGGACCGCGAACACCACAGAAGCTACAATGATGAGCTGTAACAGCTTGTTGGCGATATTTACATCGCCATATTTGGATCGTTACATCTGAATGGATTCGGACTTCCGGGTTTGCTGCATTTGATGAGTTACTAGCTGATGGTAGACGAGGAAGAGCGGGCCCTCTCCGTTGGAAGGGCGAAGTGGGAAAGGACTTTGCTAGACTTGGTCACTTTGCACGCGAAAGAAAACAATATGTACTACCGTTAATTTTTGAATTCGGCCAAAATCGGTACTCGGGGGACTTTAAACATAACTGTAATAGGTTGTTTGATCTGAAAACCATGGGGATACATGAGAGATCTTGCCTGTCTTATGTACATATAAAGGTAACTCTGACTGCTCTCGAAAGTATTGAGACGTAGCCGCTTCCTTAGCAGCTCGCGAGGAGAGAGAACAGTCTGCGATGCGATACCTCCATAGACATGTGTTAGCTGTTATATCACTGGCTCCTGAGCTTTGAAGAGGTTGAATGAACTGATATCTCAGATCGGAGTATGGCTATAAAGTATACTTTGCGCACTAAAATTCAGATAGACTAAGATTAAAAACAAAACATAATTCAATGTTAAACAATGGCATTTGCCTACAATGCCGATGGCCAAAAATTTTTCCAAAGGTCAGCTCATTTCACTTATCACATTGGGATTTATCAAAATATAGTACTAAAACCGTTTGCCAGTAAATCCATTGCTGTTACTTGATGGCTAAGTAAATCCTCGGACATTTACGATATCCAGCGGCTTAAAATCTGACAGAAACATATGGGCCATTTGCTCGTTTATTAAAATGCGCGAAATAAAAGAAAACAGTGCAGAATGTGAATTTGAGCTTAGAAGATTGCCCGTGGGTGTGCACAATCAAATGCAGGGGATAGGCATTTGAAGATACCCATATGCATGTACGTTCTTACATACATAAATACGTGCAACATGTGTTGTTTGTTGATTGAATGAGGTGCAAATTGGCATTACACCAACACACTCTGACCGATACGCGATTAATCAAGCAACTAACTATGTGTACTCTTCATGCGATCAATGGAGAGGGTTGCACTCTACACAGGGCATTCCACTATGTACTCACAACAAGACACAAGTGCCTAAGGCAGCGCTGATGCTGCCACAAACGCTTTCCGGTGAATGACCTGCCCAGCTGGGATCGAATGCCAATTCATTTGACTGCAACTAGCTGAGGCCAACAGTTCATATTGCTACCAAATAGCAAATAAACTTGTATAAAAACAATAACATAATAGCTTACTCGCCTACTCTGACCATTGTTGTGCCATTCCACTACTCATTTAAACACTTCATATTCGGTTTTTTGTTTTTTGTTTTTTTTTGTATTTTGATTCTCTTGAGTCTAGTCTTCCGAATGCAGGATGCACCGCTGCTGCTCGATTATGTAACACGATAGCGGTGTATCTTGCGGCATTGTAGGCAGACGCAACCAAAAAAAAAATGAAAAAATAAAAAAATAAAAAAGAATTAACAAACCAAAACCATAATAAAAACAATCATAACCAACAGCGAGCAACAACAGAAACCGCAATGGCAACAACAACGCGGCCAGATGAGTTCACATTGAACCCTTCATATTCCTGTGGCTACCTAACTTGCCGCCCGCCCATAGCCAATCAAAATTACAAAGCCAACGCGCACAGCCAGGCTCACAAGCCGTGTAGGCCAGCAACAAACCGCTAAGCGCACTGAAAAAGGTAATCAGGTAAGAATGACCAGAATGCAATGGCATTGCCGGCAAAAATGCGGAAAAGATTTATGTGTGACATCTTAACACCGCATGAGGTCCACCAACCACGGTCCAAATGGTCGGCGCATAGTACTTATGTATGTTTGGATGCAGAAGTGTGCACTCGCAATTGCGCTGTGCTACTCACCGTTGGTCAAACGGATCCACGCCGCTGCATAGCCAACGACGACTTAGCCACCCGGCGTAGCCTAGCGCGGTTCAACGCGTTGGTGCGTTTAAATCGGTTATTCCACACGCGCCGCAGCAGCCGCCGAGTTCAAGTTGTAGCGATCCCGTTGATGTGGTTGTACCTGTGCGACTGCCATCCTTCACGTAGCCACGTTCGGATGTATGTGCGTTTGTTTGGACGAAGGTAGGAAAGCGTGGCATACGGGGAACTCTCCCTACCACAAGGCAATAACGTTGGTCTTGGTTTTGGGGCAGGGTGTGATGTGTTGTGGTTGCATTATTTAACGCAATTCTCATTGAAATCATTGAATAAAGAATCCAAACAATAATCCAACTGATTGCGCACACAAAGGTACACGGAGCGTTTAAGTGGAATGGAGTTTCTTATGAAAGCGAAACAATTTTAATAATAAAAACGTCATAATTAGGTGCAATGTGGTGAGGTGTTTCATACTCACACTATTTAATGTCTTCTTTGTTATAAAATTTGTTTCACAGGACCTTGGAATATCATATATTTTCTATTTTTTTTTTTTAAATAGCGCACGAATGAGGAATTCTGTTAAATGTCTAAACAAAGAGGCTATAAAGTATTTAGTTTTCTCAAAACAGGATTATACAAAACTATTTTTTGATCATATAAAAGACTGAGCTTAACGTATATTTTTAATATCTGACTGTTTTGGATTTTGTTACTGGGAAGGCTAGTGCCAGAAGCGCCATTTGGCTATCTGAGAAAATGTATACTTTTCGGTCTCCCTCGCGGTTCTCCTTTAATGCTTTACAGGCCCTTTCGATTCCCAGTACTTTCGCTTGGAAAATGCTAGCAAAGTTAGGTAGTCGGAACCAGAGAGACATTCAACTTTTCAGAGAATACCCCCGCACCCGCACCGCAGTGCATTTTGGAGGTGTCACTATAGATTTCATTGGAATTCTCCTCGACTAAACTTTACCTGCAAGGTTTCTTGCTTGTGCCGCAGTACACTCCATTAGCCTGACTCTTTGAGTCTGACTGCCGATGACGCAGTAGTTTTTCGGAATGTGAAGTTCTATGGGCAATTGATGCAGAATCGCATTACGCGCATCAGATGGACACGTCTTAATTGCTACTGTAGTATCTGCACAAGTTGCTCTTTGTGTACCGCCTAATTCCTGACATTGTATTTTTTACCAGGTGCTTAGCCCGTGCAAAGCTCTCTCTAGGACTAGGATTTAACTAAGAGGGGAAGAGACCTGATACCGCCACCACTACATCATCTGCATATGCTACTACTTTCACTCCACCTTTGTTGAGATCCAGTAGAATGTCGTTCAGTACCATCACCAATAGTAGCGGAGACAGAACTCCGCCTTTGGGGAGTGCCTCAGTTTGCATAATGGGATAGCGTTACTGAACCAATGGTTGAAATTATGATTTTGTTTCTCAGAATTTTGTTCGATCTACTCGTATATGTGTTACAGAATCTCCCCCCAGGGGACTTGTATGGGAGAATTATTTATAGCGAAGTAAATTTTGTTCTTTGTCTACGATTGAGTCTAGTAACTCTTTTGAGAGTTGCTGACGGTTTGTATGAGGCTATGTTTTTGGCCTCTGATCGTCACCAGATTATTTGAGGACCTCTAGAGATTCATCCGCTGTCCTTGTCCATGCGCCGTCCTCTCCATTAATAAGGCTGGGGGTTGGCGTGTTCCTTGGATAAGAGGATAAGGTCTACCGGTGTCTTCTTCAGTTAGGAATTATTTACATAGCCCCAGTCCTATCTAAACTTTAGAGAGCTTCACTCTTGTTGGGTCACACGCTTTTGCTATTTATACTGCATTCTCTATAGTCCACTGCTGCACAACCTTTGGAGCTTATTTAAACATTGAATTACAGCTTTTTGCGATTATTCTTTACCTTCTGAGCTCAGACCTTATGTCCTACCGAATAGTCTTTTATAGGCCTGTGTTTTGGGGCTTGCGCCGCGAGGCAAGTTATAGTTCATATGCACACGAAAAGCTAATTACCACCGGGATGACCCCAGATTTTATTTTTGGCATTGGCATTGCAATCCATTAATAAATAAAACCGCGCAGTGTACTTAGGTATGCACATTAGGGCGGTCCAAAGATGCATTTGAAAACGTAAAGTCGGAATTTTTATGCTGTAGGATTGTTCTATACCGAAAAAATATGCCCCTTTTTTTTAATTTGAAATCAAAAATGTATTTAGAGGTCGCTCAAAGCGCTCACAGTTTTCTATGTATTTTATATGACAAAAAAGGCCACTTTTCCTAGAAATGGTATATACTTCCTGAAAATCGATATTTTTCAATCGGAAAGCTCTGTTTCTCTTCAGGAGACTTCCGATAACAATACCCAATTGTTTATGTAACCATCTTTTAATATTAATAATTTTTTATTTATCCCCCCATTGCCTTTTTTGGCATTTTCTGGGGGTTTTGGCGGATCTACAAAATATAGTTATTATGAAAATATGGTTAAATAAATAATTGGGTATTATTATTGGGAATCTCCTGAAGAGAAACAGAGTTCTCCAATCGAAAAATATTGATTTCCAAGAATTCTATGCCATTTATACTAAAAGTGGTTTTTTACCCCATATAAAATACATTGAAAACTCAGGGCGCTTTGAGCGACCTCTAAATAGTTTTTGATTTCAAAATAAAAAATTGGGGTATATTTTTTCGAATTAGAATAATGCTCGGGGGTGAGAGCATAAAAATTCCGACTTTACCTTTTCACTTGCATTTTTTTTGACCACCCTAGTGCACATACATACATATGTGTAAATAAGGCGGCGTTTGGCAGATACAACGAGCTGCTCAAGCTGCATGTGCCAATGTATGTATGTATATAGATGTTGAAGCTTTTCAGGAGCCAACGTTGGGGGCTGAGCTTCAAATATGGTACCAAACATATACTCATACATACATATATACGCTGGACGCAGGAATNACAGTCATCATACGCTTATTTCTGATCAGTGTAATTACATTTTGATTGAAAAATCTGAAATTAATAAAGACTGAAGCAGCCAACGTGGGTACATATGTACACACACATACATACATATGTACGCATTTACTTTCAAAATTTACGCGTGCATATTATTTACATGGCACACAACGCATGTTGTAACACTTTCGTACCTCAACCATCATTCAGACCATCAAAGGCAAGATATTTAGAATGCATTTTACTCCAATTGTAAATTTGTTTTTATTGTCTTGAACTGCAGGCGGTCGGTCGGTCCCCTCTCCCAAGCGCATAATCCAATTGCACGCCATTTCACCAAACACATCCACCAGCGGCGGCGAGTGCCAGTGCATTCGGATTCCCTTTTCCACATTTCTTTTGCGCATTCTTCAACAAACAACCTGTGTGTAGTCGACCGATCGCGTCAGCCAAATGCCTCTTATGTCACAATGCATCGGTGGATCAGCGCATAAACGCACTTGACGCAATATTTCTCCGTAAAGTAATAAAGTGCAATAGCACAACAACAACAACACAATAACACCACTTACATACATACATACATACATACTTACATATGTGTGTTTAATAAAATAACAGTATAATAAATTGGTAAAATAAATATTTTGTTTGACTTTGACATTGAATTTTACCAGCGTTCGTCGGTCTGTCTGTCTACGTTCGAAATGATACCGATTTCTTTGTCTGCATCAGCAACGTATTTTTCCATAATTTTTATTGCATTTCTTTCATTTCACATTTGGGCGACATCTTACGTCTCTTCAGTTGTTGCATTGCAGGCGATTATGTGGCATGTTGATTTCATCAGAATTGAGCCAGAATCATTGTTGACATTTCCAAGCGTATATTTGAATGCGATCAGTGATGCTTTATTACTAGGTGCGTGTGTGTTAGGGAGGGCCTAAATTTTAGCGAGAGACAAGTTAATTTATTACCCACATTTGTTTTAAGTTGTGCCTGTTGGGGTGGAACACTCGGCGAGAAAGTTTTCAAAGTCGGCAGAAACTGTGGAAAGGTAAGCGGATCTCTTCGGCAAATACTCCCACGGGCGTTATTGGGTTGTAGGTGTTCCTAATCTGTCTACATAGTATTTATATACGGTACGTAGCAGCTCTACTTCTGAGGGATGGGTCTATGTCCACTCCGTTGGACACATTTAGTACTTCGCTTGTTCATTCGCAGTCTCATGGCCATATACATATGTCCCTCTGACCTGGGATCCCTGTTAGGGTAATTTCGAAATTATTGAATTTGATGCCAACTCTCTCCAACAGACCTAACCAAGTAAGAGGAAATGGCTCGATTGCCGCCTGGCTATCAGAAAAAATGCGAGAATGCAGATGCATGGTCCATATCTTTAATAGCACACGTTTCCGTCTGGAAAATGCTTGCGTGGTCTGATCGGTGAAAGGAAGGCTTCAAATTGAATTGATCAATGAAAATCTCTGTTCCCACTAAGTAATCCATCTTTGATACGTACAGAATAACCTCAAGATATTTCTCCATTTGTGGTACACCAAATTTTTTAACCTTATATTTAAGTTTGATAAAATTTGCGGGCCTATAATTAAGTTTACAATTTCAATACTTTGTAGACGTTGAAGAGGAATATTTGTCGCCTTCTTTCTAAGAATTGAAGAGGATGGGATGAAGACAGCAGCATTTTTGTAGCTGTGACATTATGCTCGGACGTTTGTATAGGGGAACTATCTTATAGATCTTTATTTATTTATGAACGGTTGCCAGACCGAAAAGGGACTTGAGAGTGCATGGCCTGTAGACATAAAGTTTTCTTATGTATTGGGTATTTTGACTTCGGTTTTTCAATCGGAGGCCTTTGCAAGATTCCTATACCATCTTAGATCAGATCAGCTCAGAGTTGAAAGTAGTCACTAAATGGCTCTAAAGGCTATGGAAAACTGTCATGCCTACACAAAAATTGTCTGGAAATGAAAGTTGAGGCTCCATGTAATCGCAAAAAGAAAGAAAGTGGAACTTATTTGGTCACCAAAGCATTGTGGTATTGAGGGTAGCAAACGAGGAACTGAAAAATAGACAGTTTATACTCTTAAATACTAAAGGGGAATGGTATGTACGTTGTCTAGAATCCATGGTTTTTTACCCCGAAATCGATTAAAAATTAAGAACATCCCTAACCTGAGTGTGTCGATGTATTTAGTTTCGTTGCATTAAAAGTCAAAATTTCCTTGGACTCGATATATCAATTTCAATTTACCGTTGTATCAATTTACATAAGCGCCGGTTGAACGATAAGGTGTGTGGTGGGGAGCGGGGTTAAAACTCCATGACTTGACAACAAAATCTGAGTTTACTGAGATTGTCCAACCAAAGCTCATACATACATACACGAATATGTATTTACTACATATGAGACTTGGATCGATGTCTGATGAACTGACATTATTAAGTAAGAATATACTTTTAAATGAATCGCTTTAGTATTTTCTCAATTTAATTTGTTAACTTTTACATTGCTATTTCGATAGCAGTGATCGACCAAATTTAAAGTTAGCTGAATGCGGATCGATTTTTTTTACACCTAATAATGTAACTAAGCAATAAGTCGGATTTGTTTTATTGACTACTTAGAAAAAGTATTTGGAATTTAACACGATCGGAATTCAAGATGATGATTATACATAGTTTAGAGCAGGGTAGGGAGTGAATGTGCTTGCTCTGTGACCACATTAGGCCTAGGCTTCGTTCGCGTTATGACGATTCTTGAAACTTACTTTAAGAGATTCTTAAGAAATTCAAATCTCCTTAGACTATTTTTGATTCGATTTCAAAGATCGCTGAGAAGAGGATATATAGGCATTTAAAATGATATATAATAATCTATTGTCGGACTGGGCTTGTTGGGATTTTTTATCGGCTAAAATAAAAAAAAAAACATATTCCTCTTAATTTTATAAATTTTGACCATGGACAATTTCCACAATTTCAAAATATGCAGTAGTAGACTAGTAGACTTTCAGTTTTTTGGAGCATTGTGGCTTTCGAATTCATCAATATTTATTCTTTAGCAAAGAAGTGGTCGCAACCTTTAAATGACGTTTAAAAAATCTATAAAAATAGGCAAACATATTTCTCAATAAAACGAATAAAATTAGGGAGTAGGTTCTTGAAATTTCCAAAAAAAAAAACATTTTCGATGGGCACCCTAATTTATATGTATGTATGTATGTACCTACTTATAGCGTACCTCTTGGGAGACATAAAGATTTTAGAAGAAGTTGAAGGGAAGATAGTACCTCAGTCAAAATTGTTTAGTTGTCTGTCAGATCTCTGGGAAGACTCTCTTTTTCTTAATTGAAAGCGATGTAAATGGTAGAAATATTGCCACCGTGCAGCAGAATTCCTTGAGGTGAATAAGTACTACATATGTCCTGACTTAAAATATAATTGTTTCGCTTCATTATGTTTTTTGTTTTTATGCCGATACTTCGACACTCATCGGGGAATAAAGGAAAAAACTAGCAGCAAATTGTTTTTGATGACAAGTACACATTCGTATTTTTAAAAAGCAAAACTCATTGAACACTAAATTTCCAATTCTTCTTGCAGTCGATTGAGTCAATTCGAATATGTTGACAGATGTCTGAATTCCACAAGTCAGAAATGCTGTGCCAAGTGACAGTCATCAATTAATTAATGATGCTCCAGATTTATCGCGAACTCTACACAAGAAATAAGGATCGTCGATCGATTTTTTAAAGCAGCTGCAGGGGTAAAATACCACATAAATATTTGTTCCATACTTTACTTTATTTACTTCGCTTACTATTTTTTTAATATAAACTTTTCAGAGGCTTGACCTCCTCAAAGTCACATTCCATTGGCATACCTCAGAGTCAGAGTGTTGGCATTTCAATTCTAAGGAAAAAAAAGGAAACTCTAAAGCAACGCAGCGATCAGCAGACGCCATCAGTCAACAAGCCAACTCGCAAGCAACGCATCCTTTCGTGCCAACGGCTGCAAGCAGCAAACAGCATTGGCCTGTCAAATGATTAATGAAGTGAACAGCAGGACATTTCAAGTTAATGACTTAATTAGTGGCATTTAAATATTTTAAAAGTAAGAAAGAAATTCGTGTGTTTTTTTGTATTTTCTAAAGTCGAAGAGCGAAAAAAGTGTGTGGGGTGAAAAAAGGAGGCAAAAAGTATAAAAAAGAAACAAAAGAGAAATGTACCCAAGTTGAAAAGGAATTACATCTCTAATATGGTTTGTAGTAAAAAATTCCAAATTTATGCAAATGCCAACGAAAATAAGTTATTTAATTAAACTCAAAATTCTTGGTTATATGGTCGCTTATGTGGCCTAATATGCATTTAGAAAAGAGCGCACATTAGTGAGGTGTTTTGAAAACGTTTAAATAAATGAGTTCACATTCACCTGGCTGATTCTTGCTGCTTGTTGGCTCTTTGTGTTTTAATCGTGGTATTATTTTCTTTCACGTTGAATAATCGATTTATGTTGCTATCCTGACATTTAAGTAGGCGCATAGTTGAGATACAGTAAATTCGAAAATTGTTCGTTAATTTATGCATTCGTTTCATGCTATAAAAACTGCGGTTAAACTGTAGGTATTCAGATCTTTTGGCTCAGACTCTCTCTGACTTTTTCCGCAAGAGAAGTTTGCAACACTTTGTTGTCTTAGTTTGTCCTCTTGAATGGGTAAACTCGAACCCACTAAGCACTAGGGGTCAATAAGGCTCCATAAAAACCTTTGAATTAAACTTACATATATGTAGTTACTAATTGCTTATCTAACTGCCCACGTGTGGTGGCTACAAGCGCCGGATTTGTTTGCCCTCCGCTAT
The DNA here is from genome assembly GCF_001687245.7 of Rhagoletis zephyria. NCBI lineage: Eukaryota > Metazoa > Arthropoda > Insecta > Diptera > Tephritidae > Rhagoletis > Rhagoletis zephyria. The sequence goes on along the minus strand of NW_016164708.1, from coordinate 8,022 downwards.
GTCTTGGTCCATGAAACGGCACGAATGGCATGGCTTTTTGTTTGAACTCCTGCACAGTGAAACCTCTTAAAATAATTTATTCGTCTACCAAAGGTCTTATAAGAAATAATTAGAGAAGCAGAGTTTTCGAGCAGCGTGCGCTGACTACCCCTTTCCAGAAGCACTCCCTCTCATCCTTTTCGAAGTAACCGGAACGACCCAGACTTATATCTGGCCAAGGACTGTCACACCAACATCATTTACCCAAAAACCCTTTGGGAAATGGGTATGCTGTTACAACAACAATAACACAAGGTAGGAACAGCAAGTAGGGTAGCCATGTATGGCAGTCAGGTGTTTGTGCCACATATTAGTCCATAGTCGGCAGTCCAATCTGTTCAATGAATGCAAATACCTAGCAGGACCCTCTGAGATTGAGGACAACAAGAGTTTTGCCCACCTGCAGCGCCTCGAAGTCATTGCTGAAAGGAATATTCATCCAGTTTTTGACGGTGGCTTTGATGACCAAAGGTGGGAGTGCTGTAAGTGGTTGCGGATAGAGCAATACCAGGTGCGATAAACGGCTGGCCAATAATATGAGTACAGGCTGTATGGCTGTCACTACAGACACCAAAACTCCTGATTTTCCATCTATTTTCCACCATGTGGTCTATAACGTTGAGCATTGCATATACGTCGGCATGGTATACCTCGGCATATTTAACAAAATAAAAGTGAAGCTCATCCCCATTATCTTCGATATAGATACCGGATTCTGACTCAGTGTTAATTTTGGAGCCACCAATACCTCTTACCCTACCATAAAACTTTCATCTATTCATAAATAAATTCCCAGGGTTCTGATTTCAAGGACTTGCTCTTACAATTGAATTATCTCTCGTAAGTCTAGTGGAGGTCCAATACTTCAACCTGAGCTATCTTTGCTAGACTAGTAAAGAAGCGTAAAAATAGCCTTCCGTCTCTTTTGTGCTTAATCGTGGCTCTAATNCCAATCTCTTTATATGAGGCGTCATTTCCTTCGATAGCACTAGTGATGTTCGGGAACCCAGTAAAGAGTAAGAGATCGATTTCATAATCACCGAAGCTACTGGCTTTTCCTGAATCGCAGACTATCGGCGTATATCCTTGTGGGAGAAACCGTTGCCGCTTCCATGCACCACCTTGCCTCCGATAGGCTTTTAGAAGTCACGAACACTTTTTCAACACACTGTAACAAAAAAAAATGTGGCAAGTACATTTATCTAACTACATAAGTAAGTATGTATGTATGTACATGGAAGGAGCAGCACACTCGAAGGGGCGTTGGATGTGAACTCGGTAGACTATTGTTATCCCATTTTACACCTCAATTCACAGTCAAGTTCGGCGCTGCCTACAATGAGAACACCTCTGCAGTGCAGCCTACTTGCAGTTAAAAGAAAATGAGGCTACATATGTAGCTCAGCATGAAAAAAAAATATATACATATATGTATATATCTTCCTTTGTAAATGGACATTTGTAAACCATGTCAGTGGGGATTGTGTTGCACATGCCACACAGTGAGTGGTACAAGACGCATGTCGATCGCTTTGTCTGTATACAAATGTCTATTCGTTTGTAAGTTTTCCTGGCGCCTAACTGAAATATATGTATGTTTAATTCAAAGTGGCCACTGTCAGCAGCGGCAACAACGACAGCAACACAATAATAGACATTTCAAGGTTATTTGTGTAAAATTGCAAGCAAATCAGCAGTGCAATTGACAAATTACAACAATAACAAACATAACTCAAGAACTTAACAATCAGCTGGCCTGTGCATTAACAACAACAGCAACACCAATGACATTACGATCAGGTGGCCACATTTTTGCAATGACATTGGCAATAAGTTAACATTTGTGTCGGCGCTGCTTTGTGGGTCGGCCCTCCGTGTCCATCGTATATCTATGGGTCGTATTGACATCCAGGAAGTCGTGGTACACAAAGCTGCTGACCTCTGCTGACAACCGCCCAGTGGCAAGCGTGTGGACAGCTTCATTTACTATATGTATTTAAGTATATTTCTACATTTTATTGTACTTTTCTTTATTGTCGATAACTTTGCTTGTTTGTATTTTTTGCTTTGGTTGCTGTTGTTGCTGGTGATCTTGTTAAACAATAAAAGCGTAAAGTCGTAAAAGAATTACATTTACATGTACCTACAGCACTTAAACGCTTCGCATGCAAAGCATTCGTGCATTTCGACAACTGTAACAACATTGATTCGAGTTGAGCTGAGCTGAGCTGAGCTGAGTTCAATTGAGCTGTGCGGAGCAGAAACGAATTGAATTGAATTGAATTGTATTGTATTGGATTACAAAATATGTTGTCATGTTTTGCTGTCAACAACATGATTTTGTCGTTTCACACTCGCTGGAGATAATGAAGTCGAAATTTATGTATGTAATGCACAAACATACATCTGTATATATGTAGGTGCATGTAGCTATGAAAATCTGTAGAGATAAATTATTTTCAAATGCGAATGGCCTTTTTTATTATTTAAAAAAAAAAAAAACCTTAGTACAGCGACGGGCTCCCCAGAAGCAATGCTTGGTTACACATTGCACTGAAACTAGAGAGCGAGCTTAGAAAACATTCGCAGAACTTAAGCCCTGCTTATATTCTTAAACATCAAAATAATGCATCAGAGACTCGTAAATTTAATGAACCAGATTGTGCATTTTTTCTTTTTTTTTTTTATAGAGCATCGATGGCGCTGTCTTCATATGTATATAGAATATTCACTCCTAGACCCTGGATCCATAAATGAGAAGTTTTTGTTTAGGCTAATTGTTTTTTTTTATACTTGTGTAAATGCAGTACACACGGTGGCGAGAATTTAAATGGTGAAGATACATTTTAGCAAGTTTTAGCTATTTTTCTTTGTTTGAAAAATGTTTACTATTGTTATATTTAAAAATAGCTTATCTTATAAAAAAAAAACATGTAAATAAATATTTCAAACTTTGAAACTTTCTAATTCGATTTTTTAGAATTTTTTTGCAGTTTTGTAACCCATTAACTTTTATTGCAATGAGGTGCAATCCCGTATTCCTCGGACTAAAACTAGTAAAACTGTCAAAAAATAAAAATTCGCTCAGAGCGATAGAGTAACATTAAAAAGTACGGGATCGCTTTCTAGTAAAAAGTGGTAACTTCTGTCACCATCAAGGCGCATCAATTACAGGTGATAGCGATAGAAGCTATGCTTCTTCTTATGAGCACGCTTGTGTCAAATTATCGTCTGTTTTGCTTTATTTACATATTCGCGTACACATACACATATACGTATATATATACCCTGCAAACAAATGCTCCCGAAATCTTTAAGAGTGTCGGAAATTTGTTACGATTCTTTTAGAAATCTGTAAAGAAAAACATATGAAGCGGTTGACAAGAACTAGTAAAGAAATATCTGTATGATTTCTTAAAGAAAATTCTTAAAAAAATTGTGAAACCTTTCAGAGTTCTATGAAATCCTGGTATGCAGGGTATACATATACACACGAATATGAATAGATAAAGAAGATGTTGATGACACAAGGAGTTCATACCAACGGTAAATGTTGTTTTTGTACGATTGCTACAACCTGTAGTTGTTGAATCATGTGTCACCATCAACATAGCCTCCAAATTTTGACAGCACACTGCAAGCTAAGGCACCATTTGAATCAAATGGGGCTTTCTGTAGAGACGGACTGTTAAATTTTTGTAGATACCCACTTACAACCCGTGAATAGGGTAAGCACTGCGATCAGTAGATCTATTTTGCCTTCAACTTATCACAACACTAAATCTGGCTCCAGTGGCAGTGAGTGTATTTGCTCTTCTCTAGACTATATATGTCAAAAGGACCTCTCTCTTCTTCCTGAAACGGCCGGTAATAATTCTTAGCCTCTCCTTGGGAAGGTTTATAAGTAGCCTGTGTCTCTTTAGATTAAAGGATTAGATAGAAGGATGAGAGAGCCATAAGTGCCGCCTGACTAGTTTCTACAAAGGCTAATCTCTGATGACTGATGACATAAACTTCCGCTAAGATGAGGCGCGGGAAGTTTCCCCAAGGGTACTGACAGCTTCAGTATACGGCCATATACGCCTGCTCCAATATCTTCAGGGGTCTTACAACCGTTGCTAACTACTTTCTTTAATTATCAAATTATTTATGCATTCAAAATTGAATTCAACACACCTGCAGTATTTCAAAAATCGTGTACCAACTTGATTAAAAAGCTGCTTTCCACACCTCGACGGGTTTTCCGGAAATGCAACACCGCAAAATGTATCATTCATATCGACGCCCCCTGCAAAGATAATTATTGTCAATATATAAATTTATAATAATTTTTCAATTAAATTATTACCATACAGATACATACAAACATACGTATGTATGTATGAGTATGTAGGGATACCCAGAGGGAAAATGTAATGTCTAGTAATCGAAAAAATAATCAGTAGACTAGGCCTTTTTACATTCGAAATTGCATGTAAGTAGGAATAATTATTTCAATTTAAATATAGATAACAAACTCAAAAATCTAGTTGCATTACAAAAAAAAAAAGAAACAAATATACATACATATATATGGGAACTTGTGCCATAAAAAAATATATTAAAAAAAATATTTTTTTTTTTAGTAAATCTAAGAATAACAAAAAAAAACTTAAATAAAAAATATAAATAAAAGAAATATTATAAAAAAAAAAAAAATAAAAAATAAAAATTTTCCCTGCACCAGGGCTTGAACCTGGTACCTCAGGCATACCTCGCGAGTACTTTGCTCTGTCGAGCGCCGCGAGCAAAAAGGCATAGATACTAATGCTTTTCATAGGGGATGAATTGGCAGACTATCTCATCAACTGGTATGATGCTACTAGTATTTCTACTAGTAGATGCTGATGCATAGCCTGACAATTGACATCTCGTAGGACATCGTAATGTTAAAAACACCAGTCGCTAACATTGAAAAAGGATAGAACGTGAACTAGTTGGGCTGAAACGCAAACTGGTAGAATTCTAGTTCACAACTAGTAGCTTTCCCTGCAGGGTAGTAGTTACAAATAAATAACATTAACAATTAAATACATAATAAAATAATGTCATTCCATCATGCGGGCCACATTAATTCAAACGTTAAGTCGCCCAGCTGAAAAGTGTTGTTGTCTGATCTTATCTTAAAGTGGTCGACTTTTTTTGCTCGAAGATTTATTGCACTTTTTCTTGCACATTGGGTAAGTGTGTGTGTGCTCTACTGTTTCTAAAACTTTACATACATATGTACACTAAAGGCAATTTTTCTTTTTTTACGCCTTTTTGCACATTTAATTTCGTTACAGTTCATTTCATTGCGAAGCAGCACGGATTTGTTGTTATTTATTTATTAGTGTATAAATGTACATAAATATATCGAATTGCAATTCAAAAGTTTTATGCAAATATTCATGACATACGCTTACTGCGAGGAGGACGGATATATGTACATAAATGAAAATGTTTGAGCTTGAATTTGACTTTGATTATTTGAGGGTAAAAAAAGTCCCCACCGCATGATTGATTGCGATATTTATATTGTCTCGACAAAATGCGAATAAATACGAATATGTCATACGCATTTTTTGCACAAAATGATTTAAAGCAATGGACCCATAAAATACCGCATTGTACTTTTCCAAGACCGAGGCGACATTGTCACTCATAAACGTTTATTATTTCACTGGTGTACTTGAAAAAAAAAAAAAAAAATCATGAATTTAAATAGGAAATTCTAAATTCGCTGTTGTTGTAGAAGGGTTTGGCGCACTGTTGCATATGATTTATCAGAAATTAATTACAATCAACGAAAATTAATTGATTGGGGTGCAGGAAATGAAGTTAATGGGAGCTGTGGATAAGATCGTATGATGAATACATAATTACATAGACATATGTATGTACGAACATATACACATATACATATACATTATGTACTAGGAATGTTAATCCCGGTATCCCGGCCTTTTTTAAGTTCCGAAAACTATTTGCCAAGAATCCTGGGATTTTCGGAAATCAAGGAAACAAATATTGATTAATATCAAGCAAACTTACTCTACCGGTTCATTGATTCGTGGAAGAAACAAAGTCGCCTTATTTAGCTAAGAAGAAAATGGAAATTCATGTATCGGGCTTCGCATTATGGAACAACGAATAACGTTCATTATAGAGAATAACGGGTTTTAAAATCGGATGTAAAACTAGATTTTATAAGTGGACTTTGCCTGACTTCGAGGACCTATTTTGCAGTGCGACTCATGAGGAGCTACTTGGTAGGACGAAGAACTCAGCGTGCCAAAATCGGTTTGTTCCATGGCCTTAGAGAGGGAGCAGTAATTAAATTTGTAAAAGTTAATTTAATTTGTATTTATAGTAAATATTGCCTGACTTAAAAAAGAGGACGCGTCTCTGTGGATTTCTTTAAAAAAAAAATAAATAAATTCAAGCAATTAAAGGACATAAAAAATTAGTGCATAAGTAAACCTCGTTATACATAATCATAAATGATACCCCAATACGCCATTAAATATGCATCAAATATACTTTTAGCAAAATTTATTATTCTGCGTATAAAATTAATTAATTGGAAAAAGTTCGTTCGTTATTCGTAACTCATTCGAATCTAAAAAACCATTGCTTCAACCAAACATTCAATAGTTATTAGAGTGAGAGTTGTTGAATGAATGAATGAAGTTCTTAGGGTAAATGTGTAATGGCAATTAAGTGCGTATTGGTAATGCCAGCTGCCGCATTCCATTAAGAAACTTTGTAGTCACTTAATAAAAGTTGTTAGAAAAGTTTTTTTTTTTATTGTTATTGTCACTTTGGTTAGTTATTATCTACTTTTTGTATTAGAATTAGGTCAAAACTTGTTTAAGTGGCTTACTCATTTCTGCTCAAGGGAATTAAATTTATTTAAGTTTATTGTTAGTGACAGAGTTCAAAAAAAAAAAAAAATTGTCGCTTAGAAAAGTATTGCTTCGCAAAGCAAAGATACTCGTAAATGTATGTAAATTGATACTGCAAGAAGGGTCAAAAATGGGCGAAAAAATATTTACTTACAGAATGTCCTTACGCGAGTACGTTTCACTTACCTTTCTTGGTCTCCTAAAATGAGAATTTTTGTTGGCGTGGATTCCAGAACAGGGGGGAAAATGTCCTAGCTATACCTAGCTACCGATAGGCAATACTTTAAATAAAATACTTTGTACCAATTTTCCATAAAAATTCCAAATCGAGAGAAAATCATTTAAAACTTACCTGTATACGCAGTACCTTCGTAAGAATGTCGAGCACGCCAGGAGATTAAAATTCATTTAGCATTTGCTTGATAAAATGGGTTAATCCTTGGAAGAATGGGAAATGCTCGCTTAATTGTAATAAAAATTGCCATCCGAAAAACGACATTTTCGATCGAAAAGACTTACCTTAACGTTAATTGTGCAAAAATGTTGTCAAAAATAAATTAAAAATGCCAACATGGCAACATTAGCCCTGAGTTTTAAAATCTCGTTTAAAATTCCTTATCTCGAATATTTAGCATATCTGAATCTTCGCGAAAATTAACCTAGTAGCATAGAAAATTTCGCAACGGCTCGGAAGGGCAATAAAACAGAAAACGCCTACCACCCAACACCTCTTAAGAGCTATTTACATTTAGGCGTCCACAAACCCTATGGCGCGCATCCAGACGAAAATACTTACATACACATGTATCTAAACGTAAAATATGCGTCCGACCGTCAGCATTGGCGGAATGCTTCGCGCTGCTCAAAGCGGCCAATTTAGCTAAATGATGAGGGCGGCGATAGTTATTGGATGATTACGACTAATGCCATTAACATAATGTTCAAAAACCCGTTAAATGCTTAAAAAATGTTTTCCATATTTTCAATTGACACCTTAAATACAAGCCCGCGGCCGGCTGCGTCGTAAAGATTTTTCTATGCGAATAGTACGCAAAAT
>NW_016164707.1:0-30333 GCF_001687245.7 Rhagoletis zephyria | reverse complement strand
GATGGAAGCAAGTTCAATGATACATGGTGAGATAAAGATGAAGTTTAATAAATAGGTTGCACAAGAATTTTAAGAATATGTGAGTATTTTTTTCAGAAATGGAGTTCTACGAGCACTGCTTCAAGGGATAGGATTACCAAACAGGTCAAAGTATCAGTTTAAATTAGTCAAATACAATTAAAACTATTATATAATAGTATGTAAATATATACTTCGGGATACGTGATTTTCGTGAAATCGTTTTCCCTTCGCCAATAGCTCTGGAGCTATAGCTATAAAAGTTTCTCACGAATCACGTCAAAGAAATGCTGAGAAAAGCTTATGAGGGCTGCAAAAAATATATATTTTTTAAACAAAGATCGTACCAAGGCCCGTAGGTATCCGATGCATTTTGATCTCCTATCCAATTGAAAGCTATAGTGGCATAATAGGAAGTCGAATAACTAGTTCTAACGTCTAAAATGTTGCTAAAACAGCTATTTTTTTATTTTTAGATCAAAATATCTCAAAATATTGACGTCTTGCAGCAATTTCGAAAACCGATTCGTTTCTAGGACACCAAAATGCTTCGGATACTCTTGGTCCGATCGAAGTACGAGTATAAAAGTAAGACGGAAACAGCTTAGAGTAATCGCTTGAGATTTGCCTGAATAGAAATCATAGTTATCGTTTAAAAGATCCGTTTGGTCTTCGTCCGATCACCTAGTAATACGGTTATGCTAATATACTGCGAAAATTCATGATTGCCTGCTGTGCTAAAGCCAATTAGACAGTCAAAAAAGTAAGCTGAAATAAGTAAGTAGGCCCTCACTAGGCCAAGGAACTGGTAGTCAGGAGAGCTCTATGTTTTCAATTTCTTCTTCTTCGTGGCGGGTGCGACAGAAGTCATTGGCCGGCAGACCAATTCTACTAACACGCATTTCCGTTAAGCAGTGGCCGATTTTAATTCCGGGGACGTTCCAGACGAATAAGTTTGTCGGACATTTTCCTGTCGAAAGTGGGCCAAATTTGTCAGGTCCTCCTACAAGCTTGTTCTGTCAACCAATAAGATAACGATATGCCCGTATAGGGAGACGAGTTGACGTCAGCCAAAGAGGTCATCTTCCTCCTATTTCTCTATAGCCTGTCACCAACCCTCTGTGGGTGACAAATTTAGTAACTCACTTGTTAAGGGAATGCTTGCATTCTAACGAGCTCTGCTTTAAAAAACGCTTGCAGCCTAAAACAAACATTTAGTTAGAGATTTTTCGGGTGATCCGTGCATGTACATATATGAGTACAGAACTATCTTGTAGGACCAAGATCGAATCAAAGTACAGTAAAATATAGTAAAAGAAGTACGTGTTGAGGGTTTGTTCTCAAGATTGGCAGGCAATGTAGTATAGTATAGTAGTGATACCCATCGTGTGGCGTTATAGAATAAGACAGGATGCACGACTGCTGTGTACACACAGCGCACTATGTCAGCTTTACCGGGCCAATAAAAGAGGTGTTTCTGAACAATATTCCCAAAGAGAACACTGGCTTATAGAACTTGGAAGATTGAATTACGATATCGGAAAATGTCAGTAAATAAGACACTTCACTAAAATAGAGTTTCGATTGTTACATTGTTTTAGATTAAGACGAATTGGAGACTAAAAGTCGAACAAGCAGAATCTTGAACACCAGGGCGTTTACTCTGTATTGCGATTCGAAAAGCAAATCCTTCGGATTCGAATACTTGACACTATGAATTTATATTAGTCCTTGTCGCCTTTCGAATTGCATTCAGTTTAGAATCGCATTACAGACTAGACCGCCAGGTGTTTACAAAATGGTGAGTGAACGAGTAAGTATTAAGTATAAGTGAGCAGTTTTCTATATGACAAAAATAACTCAAAGGGAATTCGTGATGACGCATATCTGAGCTGAGTTGATCTACAAGTTTTTGGGGGCGAAGATCACAATCCCGGTAGGCATACGGACCCATAACGTCTAGCTCGAGATTAAACAAAAATCAAATAGGTAATTTTTTTTCATTTCATATCATTTTGTACACCGGATTCTGAATAATAGGAAATTTAACGGCCAGATACGATTAGATATTTTAGTCACCTCCGGAGGTCATTTAGAGTTGAGCTAAAGGTAAACTATGGATGCCAAATTACCAGTTCTTACACAATCCAAGTTCAAAAAAAGTTATCCCGGCAGGTTCTGCAATTCACTTCCGGGTAAATATGAATTCAAATGGGCAGGGGTTGAAATTCACTCGAAAGTGAATTCCAGAACCTTCCCGATCATTCCAATTTAGGTGTTTCACCTCGGTTTCCTTTTGTGGTCTATGTAATCATGTGATTAGGATATAAATAATATAAATATAAGTTAGAATAGCGCATTGGAGAATTCGATTTTTTACATACCTTGATTATTTCAGCATTTTATTATCCCAGAGATTTACTAAGACAGTGCGCAATTTTAAAATAATTTTGAGTAAATTTGGCACACAAAAAATCACAGGATCAAAAGATGTAGATGAATAGGTATATCAGATATGGAAAGTAGACCAAAATCAAGTGTATAGAAAAAGAATAACTTGCCAACAACTTTTAAAAGTATAAAATTGCTGCAGCATAAACTTTTCGTGAGTGGTTTTTTAATAGCTTCGATAATTTTTCGTTTCAATTGTTTTTGGCGCGCACAATTTTCATTTTTTGTCATTCACGCAATAAGTTATTGCATAGCACAAAATGTCAGGAAGCCGAAAACACTTCTATTTTTTTTACTATTACGAACTACCATTTGTATTCATATTTCAGGCGCAGCTTGTGTCACTTGCCGTCTACGCTGCCTATATTCGTTGACGCCGCCATCATAATCGATCACCGGCCAACGCACCGTCGCCACATACAATTTTCTATTTTCACAATTATCGAAAGCAACAACAAAAAACTAATTTTACAAAAACAAAATTGAAACGAAAAAATTGTGGTAGAATAATAAATAGGTCTCGTCGTCTGTCTACCTGACCGCTGTACGTAAACAGCAGGGAGAAACTTGGAATTTTCTTTTAACGTTTTCGCCGCCTATTTTCACATTTATGTAGCTCAGTTGATATTTTTTACAGTTTTCTTGTGCTCATTATATTTCGTTCACATATTTGTTGTTGCTGTTGAGTTTTTGCCGCTAACAACACTGCTCTCGTTTTGTTTTAGCTGAAGTGCTGGCTCTTTGTTTATTTTTGCCTCCAGTGTTCTTGGTAGCTTAGTCTTTTTTGTTAAAAATTTTACCGTTCATTTATTGTATTTATGTTCATCTAACTTTAACAAAGCATAACAAATTTATTAATGGAAAATAAATTGTTGAAAACGAGTCGTAACGAAATGACAACGACAACAATGGCAACGACGTGTGTACGAAGTTACCCAGAATGTCCAAAAAAAAAAACCGGACCAACGGAGAGTGTTTGTAACAAGAATTTTGCGAGTTAAGCCGAAAATAAATTTTGTGTTTCGAGAGTAACATTGAAACTTTCACACAAAGATAAGTCGTTTATGAAAAGTTCACATTTTCCATAAAAAGTTTTACGATGAATTGCATCAACGAAGTCGATGCTTAATTAGTTTATTTCACTAATTTTCCACTGCCTCGTCCTGCACAACTTTACATCCCAGCCACCACTTTAGCGGTGCGGTGTTTTTTATTGTCACTCTTTATTCATTTGCTTTCGGCCGTAAATGCAACTGCAACTCTGCAACGCGTCAACACTTCCGTATTTTTCCTCAATTCAACCAAACGACACGATCGTCAGAAATGAACTGAATTAAAGTGGCTCGCAGATAATGTGAACAAACCGAAGAGCAGTGCACAACCAAAATCCGAACAATTTGTTGTTTATTTTTCATTTTTCTGCCGATATGTACTAGTGGTGGTGGTGGTGGTGCTCTGGTGTTTTTACTCAGCCCTGCTGGTGTAGCTCCCCCAATTCAATATTGCTACGGCTCTCACTAACCGGTTGCTACTTACAATGCACACAAAACCGTGCATATATTGGTGAGTAGTAGTTGAGCATGCGGGTACTCCCTGTAGTTTACAAAAAAAAAAAACCTGAAAAATAAATTATTCGCTACATAGCTGAGATGGTTGGAATGATTCATGGACAGAACCAAAAAAAAAAAACGTGTGGAGAGTAATGGAGGTTGATTTTGAAATTGTGCGTTTCTCGGGAGAATAATGATGAAGAATATATCGCATATCTACCGCGTGTGAGATAAATAATTCTTCATTGAGCATAGAGTACTACGCGTATCTTGTATATGAAGGAAAACTATTGAATTTTTTATACGTTTAGTCAGATGCTTGCATCTACTCCACCACGCTTTGCATGGAGAGTAATATGTAGTTGTCCAAATATTTATTAAGGAAGAGCGTTGTATATGCTCAGCTAATTGTTCGGAGAGTTGGAGGAGTGAGAATAGTGTAGCTCGTTTTCTGAGAAAAATATGTAAATCTCTGGTTTTAAGAAATAGCATGCAAGTTTTTTGCAATTTGTTGCATGCGATACTTGTTTAAAATTTCTTTTAAGCTCTGAGAGATTTAGTTTTTTTACCAGAAACACGATAGCGAAGGTTAAAGTATGGATCTCGTATGCCGATGTGTTGCGCGGATAATAAGTGAATATACCCGCGGTGGAATTTGAAAGTAGTTCGCGTTTATGAGAGCTGTAACAAGAAAGTAAGGGTGTAGGGCACGCTGTACCCATGATAAAATGTCAAAGGATGTGGAAAGGACCCACTAGCACTGCGACCTAGCTATATCATTGTGCTAAACCTGAAGAAGTCGTTTCAGCCGTGGGCTGTTTTGACCAAGCAATCAGCCGCCATCACGATGAAAAAAGTGCAGAGGACGGCCCTACGTGGATCAATGGGGCTCCACGCACCACACCCACGGAAGTGATGAATATACTGCCCATAGACATTGTGACGAAGTAAATGACAGCTCGAGTACCCGTCAGACTGCGGTATCTATCTAGCTGGAAACCGAATCACTGTAGTCATACTTAAATTATGGAAGGGCTTAGTATGCCGGAAGTAACGGATTACTGCGTGCCGGCAACGACCTTCGATAAAGGGTATAAGTTAGAATAATGGATCCTAGGCGTTCCAGGATTACCGGGTTCTGTTCAGTTTTACAATGATGAATCCTAATTGGACAAGAACGCCCGAGGTGGAGTGTACTCGGAGCACCGAGGAGTGCAAAAAGGTATTCCGTTTTCCGGACCACTGTAGCGTCTTTCAATCCCAGATCGCGGCCATGGAGGAGGCTAGCGAGTCGTTAGGGACGGGAGTAGTAGGGTGTAATAACACCTACTTCTTTTTAGACAGCCAAGCGGATTTAATAGCTCTGGATTCTGTCACAAGCAATACAGGAACTGTTGTGAGTTGCCGATGATTACTTATCGTGTTGGCAGTTCACTAATCGCTTGGTATGGGTGGCGGGACCCAGAGGTATACAAGACAATGAAATGGCGGATGAGCTTACAAGGGTTGGTACTTCTCTTCCACTTTCGACGTCTTAGAAGTGGTTGGGCATGGTACCTGCAAGCGCAATATACAGGTTTCCTGCTTCTCCGAAGCAAGTGAAAGTTGGAAATAGCTGAAAACCTCCAATACTGCAAAGTTTATGTAGCCGGAATGGGATGTGAAAAGATCGAGGGAACTCCATGTTCTTAGCAGAGGAGAAATCTCTTTAGCTAAGACGAGTCTGCTGACTGGCCACATCACTCAAGGTAGGTTCGCGGAGAGATTCGGGATGCTGTTCAATGACTTCTGCAGGAGCTGCTGGGATGAGGTGGAGACTGCGGAAGTTCCGCACTGGGAGGGAGTAGACTAAGGTTTGTGGGCGCCAGAACCATTGGAGATCTAAGCGATATAGAAGTAATAAAGATAAGGCGATTGCTCGAATTAACCAACTCCACACTCTGGTTTGTATATGGGATGGGGGCGGGTGAGGTGTATGGGTTAACGAGATCCCTTGTGATACCACAACGTGCCCAATGATAGGCCTAAGTGTGCGGGTGTGTGTGTCTACCAGCAGCCACTTCAACCCAACCTAACCCTATAGTTGTTAGACCCTTCGTATTCGTATTCGTAATCGCATTCGTATTCTCCTTCTATTGGTATTTTTATTTGTATTTGTGTTCGTAGTCGTAATCGTATTAGTTTTCGTTTTCGTATTCGTATTTACCGTAGTATTTCTTCTGAATATGAGCTGAATGCCAAGGGTAATACGAAGACAAGAAGAAAACGAGGACAAACACGAGTTCGTATACGAAAGTAAAGACAGAGTAGGATGCAAACGAAGACAAAGTCGAATGCGAAGAGGTATATGAAGACGATGACTAAGGATAAGGTCAATAGTAAATTTCTGCAATACGAAGCGAACTAGAAATTAATCGAAGGAAGTCTCACATTAGTATTCAGTTTGTTTATTGTTTATATTTTTTGCTTTCATGTTTTCACATTTTATTTTGCTAAGTGTTTTTATTGTTGATTTCTTAGATGAGAGTTTTTATGGTTTCAAAACTGGTTGGAAAATACTTCAGGCTTGGGTCGACATATGAAAGTTTTAACAAAAAACGTGGTTTATAGAGAAATTAGCAGCTACTAAATTGAAATACAAATAAATTGTTTAAGAAACATAAGAAAACTGGTCGAATTTTGACAGTAACTGGCACTTTCTAAAATAATCAAATAAATAATACATATGCATATAAGTACATACGTACATACATATATGTATACAGAGAAAAATCATATGAAGAACACCGCATACCAGTTTTCCACGAAACGAAACAAACGCACTACCACCCTATAATCCCTACATCCATCTCATGCATGGAGCAAACGAATTTGTAAATAAACATTCAACTGACAAAAATATAAAATACATACATGTATGTAAATCCTAATCCTCGAATCCTTGCACTGCCATGTCGCACAACAAACTCGTAAATCTGACGCAACTACGCAACTGTCACACAACGCTGACAGTTGACAGTATTTTGCATTTATTACTCTATTTTGACACTCACTTTCAAGCCAGCGCGCAATAGATTGCAGATGAGTTGCGGCGGAAGAGCGCCAGAAAAAGTGAGTGAGATTATTCAACAAATTGGTTTTTCTCGTTACATTGCAACAGAATTCAGGTTGCTTGCCACCACAAGCAACCGCCGTGTTGTTGCTATGCATAAGAAAGCAAGCAAATAGTAAAATTAGTAAAAAAAAAAAAGAATTATTGAATGTTAAAATTTATGCGCAGTTTTCAATTTGTGATGCAGCCACCACGCATTTTTTGTACACCATGGGTGCATATGGAAATTGGCTCGTACGTATACATATAGGTATGAATGCATTTTAGTATGTTAGTTATAGTGCATATGTGCGGTAATACTATGTACATATGCGCGGCGCATATAGTAATTTATGTAGCGCCCCGCTGATTTGTTTGATTTGGCTGCGTGGTCTGCTAATGGCTGGCTTGTGGCTGCTGTTGCTGCTTGCCGCTTCGGTTGGAATCGCAATTGGAATTACTGCATTGCCGCCTCATCATTAGCTCCTGCCTCGGTTGGTTGCTCTTCATGTGGTTGTATTATGAGGCGGGTAAGGAAAATGCACGTACATATGTATGAGGGTATGTAGTCATCGGAGAACCGATCTTGGTGTTGCTAAGTAGTCGAGATACTTGCATATAATTTGGAGTGGTAATGTAAAGATTTCGTTCAAGCTTTGCCATGATTGCTCCCTCTTTTATATTATTTCCGCTAAACATAACCGTCTGGCAGTGTGGACTGAGATCAAAAAACTTATAGTCTATATAGTATGACGATATCTTTATAAAGCCCATTCGTCATTAATGTCTTCTGCTTGGAACTGTTTTTTCAAAAGCGCTCAAAGTTTTCTTTTCATTGTTGGATACCTATATCGCCCAGCCTTTGGTTAATCGGCTGCCGCCTCCTCGGGACTGATGCTGATAGCACGTTCTCCAGTGACGTCGTCACACTTCACAAAGCCATTGACGTTGGCAGTAGAGGAACGGCACTAGAGGCCTTTAGCACCTGCTGCAGGCAAAGTTGTGTGTGCCTGCATCCGCCAAGGGGTGAACAGGTTGGCGAGGATGTACCTTTCATAGGCCTTGGACCTTTGGAAGATGAAGCAGCAAGAAAAGTGCTTTAATAACTCATAGAAGAACTTTTACTACCGTTTTTCGCCCCCTTCTTCCAACTCCTTCATCTTCTGCGTTAATGAAGGCAGACCCAACAGGGAGGTGGTCCATTGTAAGCGCTAAATCCTACTTTAATTTTGAAATAGGGTGAAGAGTAATAACTTCTTTTCCCCCTACAGGGACTCTTGTTCCTTGCTTCAAGTGGGGATTGATTTCCACATGCGTGTGTATAACTTGGCGTGTAACTTATATCATACGGGATAGTTTCGCGGGTATCTTTGCGACATAACACAAAGTGGTATAAACCTAAGGAAACGATGGTGCGCCGTAGTGGGTATTAACATCTACCTCTCTAAGATGCTATTCGTTCTTTTTACCAGAAGATGAATTTTTTAGGTATATTCCTCTAACTTTAAATAAGGCAGCGGTTAATGTTGCCACTGAGATGAACTACCAAAGTCGAATCCTGTAATCCAAACCTCTCTAATAGCCTCATACTGAAGCGACCACTTTAAATAGTTACGAAGGCACTATTGGTCTAGCAGGCAAGTTCTGGAGGTGCAGCCCACAGCTCCTAAGATGGTTGCAAACCGTGAACTATGTGGCGGTGGCTTGGGTTTCGAGAGCTCTCTACGCACGGTGAATTAGTATCTCACAAAACTTCAACATCTTGCTCGCGTATGCGTTTTGGGATCAATACGCAAATGTCGGCCGACAGCACTGGAGGTAATTTTTCGAACTTGGGCACAACATTATCACCATACAGTTAGCAGCCAAGCGCAAGAGAAGGCTTTGGCAGAGGAAAGGTCTTATTACCCAGGATAGCGGATAGGATCACAGCCCCACATCACAGAATACAAAGGTTGCGCCGATCTCGGACCGCTATTCCTCTCTTAACGAATTTGACAGAATCGTGGTTTGCATGACGTCACACTTGTGCAACTTGTTTACGTTTCCCTTGCAACATTTTTTCTTCTTCTTCCATTCTTGCTCACTTTTTGGCATTTCTCTCTCGCAATTGCACCAGTGTGACGTCACACAAAGGTTATTCTCAAAAATCCTCTCTGATCGGCGCAATCTTGTATTCTATCATTCTTGCCCACTAGTCACCTAACTCAGCGGGGAGGTGAATAAGAGAAAAAATGTTGGAAGAAAAAGCAACATCATTCCCAGCCAAGCAATCTGAAACGGCACACAGATGTCTTTAAAAATCCAGTGGGCAATGGAGTAGAATGAGTCTATCTCTGCCAATGGAGAAATTTCCTAGCATTATTCAGTCGAAGATATACGCCTTTAGTCGGCGTAGAGTAATTTATTTATGAATACCTAATCCTTAACGGCAGTCAGAATGCAGTCGGAGCTTTCTTATCCCTTGAAAATAAATTGCATCTCCAGACCCTGAATCCGTTGAGAAACTTCACTCTATTTCTATGCAAAATAACATCCAGCTGCTTTGGATACCAACTTACAATCTCATTTTTAGCCCTTGACTGCATTGAGGAACTTCATGCCATTGCTGCGCACAATGACATCTTGCTGCTTCGGACACCAGCCTACAACGAAATAGAGGGACACGAAGTAACGAGCGGCTTAGCTTCCATAGAGCTTGAACCATATCTTGCCTTGTAGGTCCAAACACGATTAGGATATTATATCATTCGTAAGTTCTTACTTGTATAAGAAAACGACATTGTGATGCTTTGCCAAGTCAAAAGCTTATTGGCAGGTATAGCCTGAAGAGATAATTAACCTCCCTAAAGAGAACTAAGTGTTACCAAAGGCATTCCTACAGGGTTCCGTAGACTAAAAAGCCATCTGCCAAAGTGAGTTAGGGATGGGCCAAGTGATCTATGTCGCTTTTGTACTGTTCCGCGAATGTAGGGTTATTCCAAGATGACGTGAGAGAAGAGTCTAGGTTGCGTGTGGTCAAAGAATGAGCATATATGTATACTACTGGTTTACAAAAGTTCTTCTAAACTTTCTGGGGAATGTAGAACTAGAAGAAGTATTGTGAAGAGCAAATGGCCTCGGAGATCTGTTAGATCGTAGTAAATATTTTATTATCTAACTTGTATGAAAATTTGGATGAACTGACAGTCTGCAGTTTAGCCCGTCTAATCTGTGTCGCAAGGCAAATTATTCCCACCATCCTAGCTGAGACGCACGAATGGCATTACACTCACTAATACATTTTAGTCGCTTTTTATGATAAGCATACTTCGCTGTGGCGGCCGCTGTGGTGAAGTGGTTAGTAGGGTGAACTACCACTCCGCAGGGCCTGGGTTCAAGCCTTGATCAAAGCAACATCGCAAAAAAAAAATATAGAGAAAGCTTTTTTCTTAACAATGGCAAACTTCTGAGTGTACAGCTGCTCATAAAAATACAATCGCCGTTCGGAGTCGGCGTAAAACTGTAGGTCCCTCCTCCTTGTGTGACAACATCAAGGCGCCCCCGCCACAAATGAGGAACAGCTCGGCCAAATGCTAATATATGTGTAAGCGCCTATCTATTATTAATAACTTTACTGCTGGTATCTTCTAAAAACTATCCCGCAGCGTCAAACGTAGCTTAGGTAGAAGCCAAGTAAAAAATTTATCCACAGGTGCCCGCCAAGCAAATTTCGCTTTACTCATGAGAATGCCTAACTCAAGATGAACAGTAAGTCGAAGGCTATGTCGTGTATTTTGCTGTAGACAAATTGCCCAAAAAAATTTGATGATCCATGTCTCGTTAATTTAAAAATTCAATTAATTTACCAATCGTATTGCCATCTTGTTAGTAGATATAACGTAAGACACAAGCACAAAAGTTATTAATTTCAAAATATTTACCTAGGATCAAGTTGAAATGACAACGTCTACCAGGCATATGCACATTAACTACTCAAAACTTCTAAAAAAAACAAGTAATGTGCATTTCACGGTGCCTACGTAAAGAATACGAAAGCGACATAAAAAAACTGACGCGATGTATTTTTAACATCATTTATCATATTAGTAATTAGAGAATCGTTACCCATATCTAATAGCAGGGCGCCCTTGCCAGTAATTGTGAGCGCTACGCACAGAAAAATTCTAAAGCAGTAAGCGAAGGTACGAAAACAAACTGAAGTGGCGCGATGTAGGTTAGGTAGGGGAAGAGAGAGCTAGAGGGAAAGAGGGGAAAAAAGTGAGAAAGCCACAAATTGGGAGAACAAATTGTATAGCAAAAAAAATATTTCAGTTCGAGAAGAGACAAAGTGAGATACTTATTAGAAAATTTGAAAAAAGGGAGAGAGGGAGTGTGAGTATAAACAAAAGTTGGTTAGTTGTAATAAATTTCGGAAAACACAAATGTATCTAACCAGTTTTTGTAAATAATAATATGAGTACATATGTATACAAATAACCACCAACCACTACGCTGTCTCATTCAAGCCGTATGCTCTCACAAAGGCAACTTTTATATGTAAACTCTCCCCATGTTTTACTCATCTTAATGCTACTCTTTATCAAAACATTATGCTTTATATCACCTCTGCGTTGTTGTTGATTGCTTTATCTATTTAAGGGCCTTGTTAAAAGTAATTCGTAACACGTTGTTACCAGATAACGCTAGCGGCTATGAAGGCGAGCTCAATCTGTGCATGGCTGGTAGAGAAAAAGAAGTTGTTCGTATGCATGTTGGTAGAAGTAGAGAAGAAGAGAGGCAGTCACAAAGCAAAGCAACACCGGCCAAGCCAGTGCAGACAAGACAGGCTTGTTAGCGAGACATGCTCGCAATTGTACTATAGAATTATGAAGAAGCGGTTAAGCAATGCAGGAGCGCCAGATTTCTCACTGAAGATCTTACCTGCGCACACCTTTGCACAAGCGCACATACAAACATATGTATGTACATTCGAGTACATACATAGATACATCATTTGCCGGTTTTGCGCCTGCGCAACTCACGTTTTGACTTTTGCCACGCCGTTTTGTGGCTTTTGCGTTATTTTGTTTGTTTGTTTGTTTGTGGTTTTTTCCTTCTACTCTTCTTACTCATTTGCACTCTGTTCTGTTGCACTGTGCGATTCGTGCTCTCCCAGCACCCGATCACTACAGCTTGTTAGCTAGTTACAAACGCAACGAGTTCAATACACCCATTGTGCGGGCAATGTTTTATGCATTTTTTTTTTGAGGTTGTTGTTGGTCTTCCATGTTGCTGTATCGATCGTCGTACTCGTATCTGTGCACCCAATGCACGATGCCAAGTGAGTGCTTAAGTACTGATCGTACCTGCAACATTTGCCGGCACGATGAGCGCCACATGCGCATTTATACAAAACTTCACTGGCAGACATGTTGCGCCACAGGGTGTCCCAAGCGTATGCCTGTTTCTTTCTTCTTCTCTGCTTGTTGGGTCTACGGCATTTTCATGCTGGTTTGGTTATCTCACATAAACATGCGCCGATCGCACCTCCAGTCAATAGCAATGTGTCTGAATAGCTGGATGGTTGGTTAGTTGGTTGACTGGCTGGCTTTTAGTTTGACCCGAATGGTCTCGCTCGTTTAGCAGATACTTTTCAATGTTGGCTCCCTGAAGCTCCACGAAACTCTGTAATCGTAAGTACATACGGGTATGTGCTTGTCGTTTTTTTTCGAGCTGTAGCGCGCCCGAGGTGATGGACAATTTTGTAGAATAAACAAAAATTTCGAAGGAGGCTGAGGTGCAAAATTGTGCCGTTCGGTTAAATGTATTGATTCTCATTGGTTTTGGGCGCTTAAGTAATTTTGTTGATGTTGTGGTTATTGTTGTTGTTGTTGTTGCTTTTGTGGTCGGACAAGAGTTTCGTGCGCTTCCAGCTAATGAACTGAACATCGAATTGTTGATGTTGGCGCTGTTGTTTGTGATGGTGGCGGTTGCGGTAGTATTTTTGGTGTTGTTGTTGGCATCTGACTGGCAGGCGATTTTCAAGTGCAGTGGAAAAAAGGTGTTGAAGGAACTATGAGGTTGAGAGGAACCTAGCAAAGGGCGCATTGCCAGAATTATAGAAGGTGTGGAAGTTTAAATTGGCGTTGAAATATTTATAATTGACTTTGAATGCATTGATTATTTGAGTTGATTATTTGAGAAATGCGATTTAGCTGAAAGCAGTAAAATTGGATGAAGGCCACTTTGAAGATAAATCTATAAAATATAAAAAAATGTTGTAGTATTCAAGACAATAGAATTTTGCACTCACAATAAATAAGCTGAAAAATTACTTCCAGATTACATAAATTTGGGCCGCTTAATGTTATGTTTGTATGTATGTCTGTAATGCAGGTTACCTTCTCGCACTGCATCCTGGGTAGCGTAAATTTCCGTGCAGCCTTTTTGGATACCAAACATGAACGTAACGGTCCCGGATTCGTTTTCAGGATAACGATTTGATTCACAACTTGGTTTCTGCTGATCTCAAGCTGGTTGTATTCAGCCAGGTGATTATGCTGACGAGAAATTCAGCAGAAATTGCTGGCAGTTGAGTCTATTCCCAACCTACTAAAACCCTGGCAGGTGCGGTGGAGATGACTTCCGATTTGTGGCCGGTCGGCTCTGACCACACGTCTCATAAGAGCATGCGCTAACCCTGGCTTTCTTTGTTCCGAGGTAACAGGGACTGATTTAAGGTCCACCACACCCTCGGGTTTCGAATAGCGGCGCCACTAGAGACCAGAGTACAATGAAAATTTAGCTTGTTAACAAAAACAACATACACTAAAGTAAGCTTAAGAGTGATAGCATTAGTTATGTCCTAGCACGGGTTCCATTCTGACAGGAGCAGCCCTTTTGGTCAGCCTGACCATCTGAATCCATTCCCAGGAAATAGCTGCGATAGCCACCGCTCGAAGTAGAGTCGAAATCGAGCTCTGTTCTAGCCTCTGGTAGTAAAGAGCGCCTGGAGTTCAGGTGTAAGGCGAAGACATCTTAAGCGGTATTGCTTTGGATAGCTACCCTTAAGAATTAATTAGCTAGGACAAAATGGCAGATTTAGGTAATTCGAAATGCCAGTTCGTCGGCACATGGCCGAAATCAGCGGAGCGCTTTATATCACCTCTACTCTACCGGTTTAACGTTGCTCACTCGTTTACTTGTAGACATCGCAGGTATGACTGCTGCAGTTCCCCTTATCATCAGACTAAGGAGCTGTAGATATCGCATCTCTGGGCTTTATGTCTGATCGAAACAGTTCACGGAACGTTTGACCTCTCTCTCGGCCATCTCAGAATACTTAAATACCAGGCAGGTTTGGGCAACAGGGCTCAGCAATATTGCAGAATTCTGGATAATTGGTTAGACAGGTTAATCTCGAGGACATTTTCTCTGACAGGGCAGATATACATATGAGTTCCTGTGACAACCTGTAGCCGTTTCTTTGATCGTTGAGCTTCTACATGCGGAGTTGCAGGTCCTTCTACCTTATGGTCGGAGCTGCCAAGCGCTAATGGTCTGATTATGGCAACTTAATTTAACTTACAAGCTCTAAGTTAAAAATTCTTTTAAATGGATGTTGCTTAAATTTGAACAGCTGAAACTTAACGTAACTTAATGCCACGTCGAAATCTGCTTCATTTAGATTTTCTAAATTCTAAGTTGCGTCAAGTTAAGTTAAAATGCCATAATCAGGCTTTGACTCTTGCTCCTAACAGTAATGTTACCAGCAACTGTCCAATAGGAACTCATGCGTTAAGACTTGAGTTCGTTTCGGACTGATATTGCCACTATTTGAAGAATGAAGAGGAAGAATCATATCAGATTTGATTTCCCCCCTATTCTGATTTCGCGCGCACCCGTGGAGCTACGATGCAATTTTAAAGCTTTAAAGCTTCGACCTTGCATAAGTATTTCATTGAAATATAATGCGATTCGTGGAGTCAAAGTTTCAGAAGGCACCTCAGAACTGCGTATATGTATAAGCTTTCTTCTAGAATACACATGGTTGCATTACAAACTATTCTTTAATATTACACAGAGCTTTATTTTTCCTTAAGCTTATACTAGGTATGCATGCAAATATATTAATTTACAAACCTATGCATTTAAGTACATACATGTCACAACATTGTCCAGTTATCTCTGCAAATTCCAAGAACATCTCAACACAAACCTCACTCCTTCTCAGTTAAAATACAACCCAGCGGGAATTGCCGCTTGCGATTTCTCAACGTACATAATTGAATTATCACAGCGAGCCATCAGTCACCCAGAGAGCAAGGTAACACGCGATTGTAACATTTCGTTTTACGTATACATAAAAAAGTAGTGTATGAATACAAGTAAATAAATACAATGCCAGACGGAATCTGTCAATATATTTTAAATACAATATTTTTGTTGCTGCTGCCTCTTCCGTTGGCATTGTAAGCACGCTACATATGTACATGCATAGTTCTTATAATCTTTGTGGTCATTGGAAATTCCAAGTTGCAAATAATATTTTTTGTCTTTCTGTTGTAAAATACTCGGAATGTAGAGTTGATATTGCTTTGCAAATATTTTTTATCTCGCAGTTTGGGAAACGAGTCGGCCATGGGATGAGAGATCTTAGATTGTGGTAAATTATTGGCAGCTAAAAATTCGTCTTGTCTTGTGGTCTTGTTCACAAGAAATGTGCCCGCCTTTTCTCGGCCGATATTAGTGGAAGCTTGTTTGGAATTTTCCACCGAAGCACAATACCTAATTACCCCGTTCATCCGCAAAAAAAAGATATGGCTGATGAGGACGGTTTAACCCTACTTTGGTATGGGGAATCGAACTGCACGACTTCATACAATTTTTATTATTATTATTTTATTTTGCCTCCAATGGAGATGTTTTAGATATCATAAACTATTTTATGGTTTTTAACATTCATCTGGTTGTTTTTTTCCGGCAAAAATTCTTTGCGAAGTTGGTAAAGAATTGCTTAGGGCTCAACTCTTGTCAACATATCAAACCTTACCTTTGAGGTAAAAAATACGAAAGCAGTAGTATATTAATTGCATTTGTGAACACGAGGATACACCCTAATATTTCTAGGGTTTTGACCCTAAACGAATATGATCGTAAAAAATAATTTCAATCGGCAATTTTCCCGCTACCACGCCCCCTGGGTATTAAAATTTAATATTTCATGCAAAGCTGAAATGGATGTTTTTACTATGTATTTTGGGCCGTTGAAACCGAATCTGACTACAAAAAAATTAATCGCTATACAACACTGCCCCGTCCGTTTTTGGCGTGACCACAAAATGCTCTCTTAGTTTTAGGAATGTTAATAGGGTGTTTACATGAGGCGATTTTACAGCAACTTTTAGTTGGAAGCAACAACTGCCTGGTGTACGCGGTTTTTCAACTTTCAATAAAGTTGGTCGGTATCTAAAATCACTTCATATAAACACCTATAACATATGGAAGCCAACCAATTTCGAACACGCGGCGATGCTGAGTGAATAAAAATGGCTTAATGAAATCAAAGTTGACGACATTACTTTTTCCGACCAGATAAGTACAGAATGAAGGGCTATGAGTAGCAGATGATCTCATTTCTTTCTACACTAATGACTAACAAATTTAGCAGGAAATTGATGCTGGTTTCTGTTCGGAGGACCTGAAGATCAGAAACCTCACTATCTTCGTCGATAACCAAACGACTTTGAAAGGAAAAGAATACCAAGTATTGAAATAGGCAATTGTATGGAAAAGTTGTGCTGCGTTGGCATTACTGAGCCATCTCAAAGTCGCTCTTTGCTGGGTTCTCGGACATAGCAATATAGAAGGAAAAGATACAACTGATAAGCCATCGAGATATAACTCTGAGATGTCAATAAATGAGGCAGGAAACACTATACAACCACTGCTAAGTGATCGTTTTAGAAATTGAATACACTATAGCCGTTTCAAATGTTGTGAGGTACAAACGCGAGATGATTATAAGGTCCCAAGGTCATTGCNCTCGGACATAGCAATATAGAAGGAAAAGATACAACTGATAAGCCATCGAGATATAACTCTGAGATGTCAATAAATGAGGCAGGAAACACTATACAACCACTGCTAAGTGATCGTTTTAGAAATTGAATACACTATAGCCGTTTCAAATGTTGTGAGGTACAAACGCGAGATGATTATAAGGTCCCAAGGTCATTGCTTAAGCCAAAAGCCTTCAACGTTTGGGAAACGCTGTTTGACTTTCGGCACTGCTATCCGCTGCAAAGATGCATATCGACCGAAAGCCAACCGATACGATATTATACGCTTATATAAGCATGTATCGCAAATCCCGGTTAATATTTCTTGTATAGTCCAAGCCTACGGTGGAAGCAGCAGTTATCGTGTCTACACACCTACTTACAGAGGTAATCTACGTTGATTTGTGTTACACGAATATATAATTAAACTGACAGAGATTAATAAACTGAGTCTCCTGCTAATAATAATATATTTGGTGTTTTTCTTTGCATTTTTTACAAATACGTTTCTTGCGAGTTCGCACCGGCGGAATGAAGGTTTTCCAACCCATCGGTCATTAATACCGCGGTCAAATAGAAAAACGACGGCAGGTTTTCCAAAACGCGTCAATGCTCTAACGAATAGTTCTCTTTCTATCGATTCCGAGGCCTGAAGTCGAGGCGAATCAAATACATATATGCGCTCACGTTTATTCACCAGTCCGGAGGAGATCTCAGAGTTGAAACACTTGGACCTCCTCAATTTTTATTTTATTTGGGATAGCTAGTTAGTACCTTGCCAACAAGTGCTACTTTGGACTGAGTAGGCAAAGTAAGAAAAGTTTGAAAAAAAAACTCTTAACGCCTGTCTTCAGTGAATTCAGGAAAACTACCCTCCGCAGAAACTACATTCTCCACGACATTGCGAGCTCCCACACATCAGCCCAAAAATAACAGCATTTTTGAGCACTCAAAATATGGAATTAGGTTATTCAGAATAGGAATTAGGACAAGAAAAACCGAAGAAGTTGAGCGAGTTAGATGCTTACAAGGGTTAGATACGAGAGTCATACTGTAGTCCTAAAAATAATAAAAGCATTTTAACTGATGAACTATTGTTTTACATTGTTAGGCGCAAGACGTAAAACACATTACGTCAACTGCAAGAACTTTGACATTTTCATAATCGAAATTTCATCCAGTGCATCGAAATGCTATTGGTAATTTGAGTGTATAAAAGTGACATTGATGAACTGCCGGGGAGAGTTGGATTGCATGCAAGCTTATTAATGCCAGCAGAATATTTTAAAAAAGAAGAACAACTACAAAACCACACATTAAAGATGCTTACGCTAACTGCGTATTGGATAAAGCGAATTTTTGCGAACATTTTTCTCATACTACAAATTGCCACAATTCCATACTTATGTACATACAAACATGCTGCAGAACCAAAAAGTTGCCTATAAAAGCAAAATTACGCGTATCTTTTTTCATGTTGTTGCTGATGCACTCGTATCGCCATGTACTTATGTCCCTGGCAACTGTCTCTGGGGCGGATATGCTCGCGGATATGGCAATTGACAAACTGACAGACCGAGGTGGCAACAACACCTCTTGTTGGTTTTGCTGATCGCCCTTGCGTTCTTGTGTATGGCAGGCAGGCAGTGAGTTGTTAGCGTTGCCATAACTACCACATGTAGCGATTTGTTGTTGCTTTTGCTTGGTGTGCAGTCTGTTGCACATTACTGCTTCTACGTCATCTTCTTTGTTCGTTGCTGTTGCAGTTTTTTGTAGAGTTACACTGCGTCAATTTAGCTCCTCGTTCGCATTACTTCCTTTGCTGCTGCTGCGGCTGCTGTTGCTGCAACCTGGGCATTCATGTTTTGACGGCTGGTGTTGTTGACGTAAATGGCTTGTTAGTACGTTATTGGTGTTGTTATTTCTTTTTATGATTTTGTTGGCGCTGTCATATTTCCTTTTCCAAAGCATGGTTGACTTCCATTTGACTTTTTTGCAATATTGTGAAGTTTGAGAGTTTCAATTTCTTAGTTTTTTATATTGCCATTCAATGGTGGCAATTTTGTCGAACTTAGACAGTTTTTATTGCCCGGTTGTACCAGGTTAAGGGCAATACAGCCATGGATAGACTTCAAATTTGGACACGAAAAAGTTCTGGAAACTCTGCCGAATAATTCACGAAAGCCAGATCATACTACTCTTCATACGCTGTTTGGACCACCAATTCTCCTTAAGAATGCCATAGAGCAACAAATGGGAAGGCGTCACAGACCTAGACTCAGGATTGACGGATATGCGTAAGTATATAGATGGTTTCAGAAAAAATAAAGAGAGTAGGCAGCGGAGTTCACTCCAATGAACTCGCACTAAACTTCACTCTTCGCTTACGAGACTACTGTCGTGTTTTTCGGGTAGAACTTAATAATAGAGGCCGCTCGGTGGTTCAGAGCTTTTGATCCCCCAGAATGGCCTATTACAATATATTCTCACATCCAGGCTACTACTGAATCTGTTAAATACAAAGGAACAATGCAGAGGGATTCAAAATTCATGGTGTCGATTTGCGTCACAAACTATTATTAAGTCTAGTTGTCAGGAAATTTTTGATAGTGGTTGCTTCTCCTCGTACGGAAGATATGCTTGTATGAGGGCTACATCCAGGTCCTTATCTGCGATGAGCTTTGTCAAGCCGGGCAAGGCGGAGGTGGACCATCACTGTCAGCCTGCCCTTTGCGGCATGTGATATCTCTCCAAGGACACGTGCCTTAGCCCGAACTAGATGTTGCCTCCACAGTCCTTCAATTTATCGAGTGACGCCTTATTCCCCCCCCCGCCCTCGCTTTGCAGGGTGTCAAAGACACTACCTGAAATAGAGCATTGCTCAGTCCTGGGATCTGACGCCTAATTAGCTTCAGCTTAGACTTCCCCACCGGAGTCCCGTGCTGGACTCCATACCGAAATAATTTGGTTTACTAGGGGTCTTGAACGAGGTATGATCTCGACTTGCTCTACTCCTTCTCCACACCTTTACACCTTTCTGCCAGCCAGCTCCGTCGCAAAGCAGTTCCTCCGGCTCGGCTTCAAGCATCAGGTCCATGAGCTTGGCATCCACAAGTAGCCAATGTTCCAGCGATATACTTCCATCAGTGTCAACATTGCCAATTATAGCCACCTGTAGATCCATGGGAGAATCGACGGATGCCGAAGGTTTCGGCTTTTTCGGTTCTTTCGCGGGCGGCTCGTCAGATTTGTTTTTCTTATTTGATCTTCCTTGGAGGCCTGTGAGATGGACTGAGGTTGGTTGGTTGGAGGTCGTTGCGTTAATTTTTTCGAATTTGCAACGACCTTCTCATGCTTCTTCATTGGATCCGTATTCCTATTTGTGAGAGCAGATGGATGTTTTACCTTAAGGAGGGCATCAGCTCAGACAACCTTGTCTCAGCCTCACCGCACTTCTCCAACACTGTATCCTCTTCTTACAAACGGCTTCTACCAGTTTCACCAGCAGCTCAGCGCTCGCCACTTCGTTGTAGTCTTATTTCGGTAGCACGGTTGTTGTTGTTGTTGTTGTAGCGGATACAACAACCCCGCCCAGATCGGCTGATATCTCAGTCGTTGACGTCGAGTTCCACTAACGGCAGCCCCAAGAAGCGTGCAGTCTCTATGGGATCGGTCCATAGGGACGACGCCGTTAGGGTTGTGGGGTTTTTCGGGCATGCGAAGAGATGTTTCGAGTCGTGAGGGGTCTCTCCGCATGCCGAACATTAGTTCGGCACATCCGCATTTAACCTACTCAGGTAGGAATTTAGCCTGCTGCAGTAGCCAGAGCGAAGTTGGGCTATTGTTGTCCTGGTCTCCCGAGGCAGATGGAGTTCCGTCGCGTCAATGTCCGGTGTTTGTGTGCCTAGAACGGCATTCACAGGTCTTGAGTCTACATAACTCGAGACTGCGTCCCTGTGAATGCCGTTCAGGGCCTGTCTGTGAGCTGACGGGTCCAGAGGTTGCTTAATGAACCTCTGGGCTTCGTCCGTCAGATCATATAGATGCCTCCTGACGTGCCTCGGCGAGGGCTCCTCTGCAAGCAGCTGTCTATTTGGGTGGCCACATCTGTGGCTCCCAGCAAGAAACTGCTTGCAGAGCATCGTGCTGTGCTCCCTAATTGGGAGCATTTTCACCTCATCGTGGAGGTGGTGTTCTAGTGACATCAGGAGGCATCCAGTTGCTGTCCTAAGTGCTGTATTTTGTACCGTCTGTCCCTAGTCCCCGGCGACCACACTGGTGCTGCGTAGTTTAAAACCAGCCGGCCTATTGCCTTGTATGTTGCCAGCAACGTTTCTTTGTCTTTGCCCCAAGTACTGCCGGCTAGCGACTTGAGGACCTTGTTGCGGCTCTGTACTTTATTGACAATAGCGGTTGCGTGCGCANTTGTTGCGGCTCTGTACTTTATTGACAATAGCGGTTGCGTGCGCAGAGAAGGAGAGCAGGCTGTCGAAAGTTACTCCGAGAATTTTATTATTATTCACCGTCGGAATTTGTGTGTCATCGACGTGAATTCCTAGCGGTAGCCTGACCTCCTTCGTCCAGGTTGTGAAAAGGGTCGCAGAGGATTTCGTAGGGGAGAGGGCACATTGCAGTGAAGAAGCGAGAAAGTTCAGAGAGATATCCGTTAACTTTCGAACACAGGTCATCAATTCCATTCCCAGTCGCCATGATCGAGCAATCGTCGGCGTAAGAGACTCGGTAGCATGGTAGCTAGACTCGCTGCTGTGATGGAAGAATGTCATGGATACTA
This sequence comes from Rhagoletis zephyria, assembly GCF_001687245.7. Classification (NCBI taxonomy): domain Eukaryota; kingdom Metazoa; phylum Arthropoda; class Insecta; order Diptera; family Tephritidae; genus Rhagoletis; species Rhagoletis zephyria. The sequence continues at coordinate 8,388 of NW_016164707.1, read as the reverse complement.
CTGTTAATCTTATGGTGGGCGGTAAATAAAAGATTGATATCAGAATCTAGTTTTTATTATAACTGCAGATATGTAGAGCGTATTGATTATAAGCCTTGGATATGTTTGATAACTGATTAATATTCAGATTAAATATTTTCCTATGGGTAAAAAGCTTGAATGAGTAAATATGTACTTAATCGCAAGTTATTGAATGGTATAATATTTTTGCTCAATATTAAATCAAAATACGAGTGAACAACACAAAAAAAATCGTTATCAGTATTACCATTTACAGCAGAAATCTAATCAAAACTTCACTCATTGCAGTGACAACAAATCAATTTATTGCTCATAAATTCTCACAAAGCAAATAGGCTCAGTAGCAGCGGCCTATTTGAATTGCCTGTTGCATGTAGGAAGCATTAAGTAAGTACATACATACATAGGTACTAAGCGGATCTATAAAAACGGGGTTGGTAAGTTTTCGTAGAGGCAAGATTTTATAGTTGAACAGGGCGCAAACGGCAGACATATGTACATATGTATGTATCTATGTATGTATGTATGTTTGTACATATTTGTAATTTAATGAGTTGCCACAAAATGCTGCATAATAAAAATTTGCGCTAAATGAGTTGCACAAACGATCGCCGAACCGCGTGAGCTTGAAAAGCGATCAAATTGTAATGTGGCAAAGCGAAAGGGTGCGAAGTATATATGTACGTACAACAGAAGTGCGTCATAGCACATCATAAAAATAGTAAAGTGCTATAAAAGTAGGCTGAGAAGCAGAATAAAATTGTAATAAATATAAAAGCGATAAGCGCGCCGACAAAACCAAAATAAAGGGAGAAGTGCAGTATGTACATATGTACATAAAAAAGTAGTAGTAAAGGGTAGCAATTGTTTGTAAATATTGTAAATAACGACAATAAGTCAAATATTGCTTGCGCAGCTTATTTATGTACATATGTACATGTGTAGTACGAGCATGTAAGCAGTTCTTTGAATATTTGAAAAGCCGCCGCCTAGCAGCAAACTCAAACTTAGCTGATTGTGGGCTGGGTTGGGTGTCTGGTGAGGAGGTGCCCTGCGCGTGTGTGAAAAGCTTTTGTTTGTGCCTACATAGTAAATATGTCAACGCTACGGTACCGTAAGGAAAAATGAGATCAAGCAGCGGAGCGCCTAAACAGCCAACCACCTCAGTCAGGGACAGACATTACGGAGATACGTTCAACTGGCGGCAGCAACAGCAAAGCAAACGTGGCATGCGGACACAGTGGGAAAGCAAACGCTTGATTGGACGCTGAAGCGAAGTCACAGCAGCGGTACTGCTGATAACCTTTTCTGTTCTACACAGATAACCCGCATAGATAATTGAATAAGAACGCGCAAGCGAGCGCCTAATAAATACTCTCGTCCGAAATGCTGGGAAGTGAGCTTGCATGCCTTTGTTGTGGGCTAAGCGGAGGTGGAGTAAGCAGCGCTGGAAAACCGTTGTTTGGCTTAAGCGCGCCGTACGGACTGACGGGTAGTCGTTGTTGGTTGGGTGGCTTCTGTTTGTGTTTTTTTCATAGTAGTGTTTGTATGTAGATTTTTTTTCGCTTAAGTGTTTGGCGCGCGCGAGTGGGTCGTAGATTGAAATTTATTGCATCGTAAATTGACAGCAACATGTGAGACAGTTTTTGTGCTCACTTAACTCGCTTTGTCTAGTGATTGCTAGTGTTGTTACTGCTGTTACTGCTGCTGCCGATATTTTAACGCCCTAACAATATTTAGATTATTCCTATAGGCAATGTCCGACATTTGACGCATTGTCTGTCGCAAACATTTGATAGTATGAGTGAGTGAGGAAGCGTAATATCGGAAATTGTGAAGACATACTTTTATGCGTACTAAGCATATGTAAGTTAGTAAATATGTATGTATGAGCATTCAAATTGTCAAATACAAATAAATGCATACATATAAAAATATAGAAATATTTACATATGGACGCACGCTAATACCCTTGTGTAATTACATATGTACATATGTATGTATGCGCGTATGCCGACCCATTTCTCTATGACATTGAGAACAATTTCAATAGAGTTGCATAAGAATGAAAATTTGGCTAAATTAGGTGTCGACAGCTAAAAAAGCTGCAACAACAAAGTCATGAATGCAGGGATATTTTGTAATATGTACAATCGTACATGCAAATCAGTCGAAGACGCTTACGGAAGTAGTAATTAAAGTCGTAAATTTCAATAGACAGATGTCTGCTGTGGAAAAGTTGAACACTGATTAATGATGAACAATGGTCGGGTGGAAAAGAGAACGAGAAATATGATAGCACAAGTTTGACAAGAGTTAAAGAAAACAAGTTAAACATGAACTTAAAAAATTTACTTTTTCAGAATTAAGTCGAAATCTTGAAAATATGCTTATTGACTAATTTTACTTAACTCTACAAAAGTGGAGACTTTTTGCATTTTCGTCGAAATCGGTAATTTGGCAAAATTTTATTTTTTTTTAATTTCAACACAAATTTGTAAACATTTTGAGTTTTTAAAAAGTGGAGACTTCTTATTTTGCGTTAGGTTTGAGATTTTTTTAAGCTATTATAAAAAAATTGTTATGTATGTGTACATACGTATGTACGTTTGCGATGACTAACGATTTGTTAAAATGTATGTATGTATTTAGTTCAAACTTGTTGGTAAAGTTTAAATTTTATGATCCCCCATAATATTAATTTAAGCTGGCAAAATCGGATATTAAATCTGGTATTGAAAAATGGACACTTTTTGAAGGCTGTTGTGAATATATACAGAGAATCCAGACAATTAAAGGTATCTTTATAAACGGAGACTTCTTATGACCTTTTAGAAAATAAATCATCAGTTTTAAGTACTAAAAACTGAAAAATCCAAAATTTTAAAGTCTCCAAAAAGTTGAGACTTATTTTTTTTAAACGTGTGAACATCTCAATACAGAGCTAACAACTTTTTGTTTCAATAAAACGCGCCTTATAAGTCTTTTATATAAGTAGGTGACAGAATAAGAAAGTATAAATTTGAGTTTCAAAAAGTTCGGACTTTGTTTTAATACCTTTGGTTTTAAAAGAAATTGTAACTTTTTAAAAAGCAAAATATGAGCTACAGATTAGGATTTGAATTAAATTAGCTCAATAAAGCCAAACTTAAAAGCCTCCAAAAAGTGGAGACTTCCGTTTTTTATAACTACAGTTATGTTTATAAAACAGTAGTAATACAAATGCTTGTTTTACCAAAAACAGTGTGCTTTGGCATATACATATGTTTCTAAGCATACATGTAAAATTAAAAACTCTACTTCCCATGAATAGCTTCGACAATACCCTAGTATTTTTTGTGGTCTACTACTTCATAAACGGGTTCATTCAGTTGCCACAACTCATTACTTAAGAGCATTTTTAGTTTGTTGACAACAATTGAGAAACCGATGGCTACCAATAACCCACAAAGGGACTTACCGCAATACGAAACGAAGAAGATAACCGAATAAAATGCAGGAAGTACAACTGAAGAGAAAGCGACAAACTTTTCATCAAATAAAAAGAGGAACAAAACATGGGAAACAAAGTACGTGTAGAAGCAGCATTACAGCCACTGCAACTCAATGGGACACAATGCAAATACGAGTATACATACACAAGTAGTTAAGTATTAAACTATTACAACAACACTACAAGCCTTTCAACGACTTCACTTTCGGTTATTAAACTTTTTCCTGATGCCATCCATAATACTGTATTTATTTTTTTTGTTTTTCTTTGCAGGAAGTATACTATTTCCCCACATTTGTCACACAAAATTGTGCAGAACAATTGTTGGGTGGTAACAACAGCAAGCAAGCGAGCAGATAGAAAGGATTTAAACAGAGAATAAAGTAATGTCTCTTGTGGCAAAGAGATAAGAGTAATAATGGCTATTGGCAAGAATGCCAACTGCGGAAAAACAACTAATTCAACTAGCAGCACTAGAAAAGTTTTACGAATCTCTCGCAGTGCAGCAGTAACGTAACTCTTAAACTATTTCTGTAAATCGCTCTGCTCTGTGGCACGATGGTCATGAATGAATTGGAGAAAATTTGTAAAAATAACTTTTGGCAGCAGGAAGTTAAATGTAATGAGAAGTAAAGATTGCAGATATTGTTCTTGATATAAAGAGGCGAAGTAGAGGGTATGTCTGTGTAAACAACTTGGCAGAAGAAAGTAGCCAAGAAATTGTGATTTCGAAAAAATTCAACAATGCAGTTGCAACTGCAGTGTTTATTTACTCCAAGAAGATATAAATGTATTTTAACTTTTATTTTTTAGAATTATGAGAAATTTCGCGCTTTAAAGCTGGTACAATTAGATTCTCAGAGGAAACAATTTAACGCTCAATTTACAGGGCGGAGGTCGGCTGTGTTTGATTGGTGCTGTGCAGTTTTTCGCAGACTCCGAACGGAGAGGGAGAGAAGCCGCTTTTGATGACAGAATACACAAGGTGATTTGACTTAACTTCCTGAACAATCTATAAAACGCATACATTTAGAAGTCTCCAAGCAATGGAGTCTTATATTGTGAGTACTGGAAGTAAAAAATATGTGTTTATGGACTGAATTTTTTGAATTTACTACTTAAACCATCGATAAACCTATAAATCTCCAAAAACGGGAGACTTTTTTTTATTTATGGGAGCAAAAACACATTTGAAAAATGAAAAGTGCAAACATATTTGGAGAAGATAAATCGACAGTTTACGGTTTTTTATATAAGTCTCTGGTAAGTGGAGTTTTATTTTTCCAGATAACAAATCGAATGCTTACAAGTACAACAGTTTACAATTGTTATAGATTTTCGCAATAAATCAGAGTAGCTGGTTTTGAACAGAAAATATTACTGGAAGTAAAAAATTAAGGAACGTTACTTTTGAATTTACCACTTAAACAATCGATCATCGCTTAAATTTATAAGTTCCCAAAAGGTGGAGACTTCTTAATTCAGGTAGTGAAAAATACATTTGGAAAATTAAAAGTGGAAACATATTTTTGAAAAGAGGGTTCAACTCTTTTTATAAGTTTTATGAGTTTATTATACGTTTTTTTTATATTTTACGTTATTTTAGGTTAAGGTTTAAATATTTAAATATATTAAGTAGCGATTCACTTCACATTTAAAATTATCAGAGTAGTTAATTTTGGACCTACAAATTATTTTATCAAGTCTCAAAAATGTGGAGACTTTTTCGTAAAGAATAATCAAAACTTTCACACTAAAAGAAAATAAATTTTTGATCTTTCAATTTGTTTGTCACTAACATAAATGCCAAAAATTCTTCAATACTGTAGACTTTATTTAGTGGAGACTTTTGGTTTTCATTTTACCCTTAAAATACAAAAGCAGCAAGTGAAATTTGCAGCAATGGATATGGATTGACTCTCCAAATAACGGAGACTTATAAAAATTTGTTCTTAGTTCGAAACTTTACGCGTGTATAGTAATTTTAGGATCACTAAAGTTTGAGTAAAGTTATATTTGTGTCTGATTTGGAGGTCTTAGAGCCACCGTTCAAGACAAATTAATAATATTCTTGTCTTTGAAATTCCACTGCAACTATTTATCATGAATTTTCTGTCCCTTATTTTGAAAGTGTTTATGTACTTTAACGTTTTATGAGCGTTTCTTGCTCTATCAAACTGTGTTGCTATTTTCTTTTCCATCACTATCAATTCTGCAACTATGCGCTAGCACCTAGCCCTATGGTCTTTGTTCTTGATTTTACCACTATCCTATAACCGTACATTTATGTACAAACAGGCATACACAGATACACACATACATACATATGTACCTTATTGAAAATTCATTTTAAAGTTTTTGAATTATTTGTTTTCTTTAGTGTATTTTTGTTAATATTTATTGGCCATATTTCAAGCCTGACTTACTTTTATTAGAGAAATTTGCCTTCTAAATACGAGTAGTTTTTGGTGCAACAGCCGCTAACGAAATATTTATGCATTTATGCATGCGTACTTCTTGTCTAGAATGTTTGTATAGTAGAATACTGAGTATTTGTTCGCTTCGGTTTTCATTATAGCTACATACAAATAAGTGAGCTAAAGTGCTTTTTGTCGAAATATTAATTCAATAAATAATTTTCAAACACAGTTTGGGTTATACAAATGCTGGCTGCCCTCATTTATAAGAAAATATATGCAACACACATTTGTTTGTTTGTATAAAGCTAGCAGTACTTGAAAACTTTTCCACTTGACGGCTTTTTTTTTAATTAAATTTTGTGTTCGTTAAAGTTGCACTGTATGCTGTTTTACAATTCCTTTTTTCACTGTATTCAATTCAAGTAATTACTTTTTTTGGTTCAATATTTGGTTAGCGAAAATGTAAAAAGTTTGTATACTGGCTGTGCCATTATTGGTGAGTTCTGTAAACTAATGCATTTCTACAGTGAAGTGTCAAATTTAATTAGAATAAGTTCGGATTTTGCTGCGTTGGAAACAAAAGCACGGAGAAGAATAAACTTTTCTGAAAAAAAAAAAATGAAAAATCGCATGAACCACAATTGTAGAATATGAAATACAAATACTAAATTAAAGGCTGCATTTTTTCTAGAACAGAATTTACGGTGACAATTACCACAATTTAACTGCTGAGAATATTTTAATATATTTTGTATAGTAAAATTTTACAAAAACCTCGTTTAAGGCGAAGTCTCCAAAATTTGGAGACTAACAAAATCAGTGCCTTATGCTTGGGAAAACGTTTTAGAGGATATATGAGCTCATATTGTATAGCTTATAAGATTAAATGAAGTCTCCACTAAATGGAGGGTAACCAAAATTTGCGAAATTAATCCGTTTGGCAAACGTAATTGTAGAAATATGGCAAGAAACTTGATTTTATCTATTAGTAAAAAGTCTCCACTTTTTATTGAGTTGTGTCACCACTACTTTTTATAAAATTTAGCCCTGATGTCACGGTTCCTCTCCATTCACGCCCGTTAGGTCCAAATGAAGGACCTGGCCTTCAGTATAGTATCGCTTAGGTGCGGAATCCATGAGAACTTGCCTTCGAAAATGACTCTCAAATATTTCATTTCTATATGGAAGAGTGCCCTTTTGACTAAAAATGGTGTCTTCTAACTTACCTCTGATTAGGCTGACGATATCATCCGCGTTGTCCCGCACATTGAAGTCCTTTTCCTTTCGTAGCTAAGAGTCAGACTCTTACCTATGCCAGAGTAATTATAATGACTGTGGGTTTAAGGATGATTGCTAACCAGCGGTATCTTGTACCACCAACCCCTTTGCGAAGCACTCAATCGCTTGTTGGAGAGTGCTCCTTGTGCTTAATGGCCTGTAAATTTTCCTTTTAAGGCTCTGAAGAGCGTGGACGGTAGATTTCTAAACCTGATTTTTATGCAAAGGAATTTTGTTAGAAAACTATCTCTGACATGCCTCTCTAAGACATTTTCAATGGTTTAAGTCGATGGTCTTCTAGTTTCCTCGCACCTTGTAGATGTATTCGACTATTATAGTGGCAGTGGGGTTCCCACGCATGAATAGTGGTATTAAAAAGGACAGCAGGTGAGCCAGCCCCATTTGTTTTCTATTCAGACCTAACTGCTAATATATATTTCATAACATAACATAAAAATATCTCTCAATATAAAGTCTCCAAAATTTCGAAGACTTACAAAATTGTAAATAACATTTGGGAAAAAGTTCTGGAGCTCACACGGGTTTATATTGTATACCCTTTAAGAGAAAACAAAGTCTCCATCCATTGGAGAGTAACATACGTATGTAATATCAATTGATTTCGTATAGAAAACCAAAATGATTGACAAGAAGCATAATCTTAGTCGTTAACAAAGAGTCTCCATCCTTTGTAGAGTTGCTATAAAGCAAAAATTTTCTTTCATAGCCTATTAGAGTTATATTTTCCCAGGAAAAGAAAAATAAAAACTTATATGTAGATATACTTTATTAACTGATAGTGAACTCTGAAAAAAATTTAGTTCGAAACCATATTGAATCCGTTGAGTATCATAGGTGATCGCTTACTTAATGGTGACATCAAATATTTCGAAGTCTCACCAATTTAGAGCAAACATATAAGCGTGCAACTGCATTTATTTAATGAAAGAGTTTTCCAAGGAAATTTCACACTTTTACCGATGGTACAAAAGCCAGGTGAAGGTCAACCAGGGGTGGCTACATACACATATGCACATATATATTTTTCAATAGAATTCGCATACGTCTCTCCTATTATCATTGACTTTTTAACACCTTCACTCAAGCAACAAAACTATTTATATACTTCCAATGCAAATTTATTAAGAATACAATAGAAATGTAAAGGTCATTTCA
>NW_016164706.1:0-30334 GCF_001687245.7 Rhagoletis zephyria | reverse complement strand
TCAACGCTTACGCTCTTTTAGCACCTGCTAACTCTCTGCCCATGCCTGCGTATGAGTAACATTATTTCTTGGCCCTATTTCATACAAAAAATTATTGCACAATTTCATTTAACCATTCAAAATTTCTTTATTTATCAATGGATTTTCAGTGCTACATAGTAGCTTAATTTTTTGGGAAAAGAACAGGCTTTAATACAAAATTAAAAAAATGACAAACAAATTTTTAAATTTTTTCCTTGTTAAAGTTTGATTTTTTTGGTTTCATAAAAATTAAAATATCTTGGAAAAATGACCTGGTCTGGAAAAATGGTATACAGATCCATATTCTACGACCCAAAATTAAGTTTACGTGTTTCGCTTTTTTTTTTNCTAGAAAACTATTCCGTGACACAAACAAAATTTTAAGGAGACTACAATTAAACTCAGATCTGATAAAAGTCTCGAGCACCACTGATGTCAGATGAGGATCACTTGTCAGGGGAGATGGGTCTCTGATAAAAACACTTTGCGATTTAGCTTGTTCAGAAATTTGCAAATAATACTAGTCTCATTTGCTTCGTACAGGTTGCAAAAGCTGTTATTGCTTTGTCTACAAAAATTTGTTAGCAAAAATATATTTAAATTTTGAAATTGTGAAATAATCTTTAAAGTGACTTTAGCTTCTCAAATTATGCTCAGCAAAATTACCGCTGCTTGCGACATAGCTAAATTAGAATTGCTAGCGCACACCGCAAGTACCACATTTCACCAAATTCCGCTGAGAGTCGCAGACGTGTAGCTGCTTTAAATGCATAAGTAACTAACATACTTATTCTAAGCAATGCCAGGTCAACGATTACGTGAGCAAAAATTCTATGAACGAACAGTCGTCTGAGTATGAAATTTGCACAAGTGCACCCTTGACACCAACGAATTGACACAAAATGCAAATTTTCAAATGACACACTTGGCAGACAAATTGTGACATTATCAACATGACGAGAATAAACATAAGAATATAAAAAAGTACAAAAAAGAAAAAAAAAACAATTAGGGTGTATATGCTATAAATGCTGTTTTGTAGTGGCGCCAATAAAATAAAAAACTGTTATTTATTATATCTGTGGTCACAAGCAATAACCGCCTAAGTAGACTTAAAAAAGAATGTAGTTATATATGCTATCGTATTTTTCAACCACCATTCCATGCATATGTGAAATCCCCATCTCACCAGCTAGACTACTTAAAAATTTATAGGCGAAAAAATTTTGGTTTCCCCATAAGGATAACATTACAATCAAAATGTTTAAAACGTTTTTTTTCTCGGTTTCTGATTTTTCGACTTAGGCGGTTATTGCTGATGAGCACAGTTATGTATGCACATTAGGGTGGTCCTTAAATGTAGGCAGCAAATTTTTACATCAGATTTCCTAAGCCTCAAACCCAACGTCGATGCTGCTATAGTCGAATATATCACATATAAATTTTGGTCCAGATTGAAGTTGGTTAAGGCGGGCCGCACAGGGGTCGATTACCCTCTGAAGACGTCTAAACCGACTCCAATCGGAACCAAAAAATTTATATGTAATATATAAATTCTGATATGGTGGTATTGATTTTTGGTATAAAATGAAAAAAAAAAAAATATTTTAATTTTTTTGAGTCTCTATAGAAGAATCTGAACTTTGCCCCCTGTGCGACACGCCTTAACGGTCTCCAATCGGTACTAAAATTTATACGTGGTATCTGTGACCGTAGTATTACCGATTGAGACTGAAAAAAATCTGACCGATTTGATTTTTAAGGACCACCCTAATGCAGATAGTATGTAGAATTGAAGGAACAAAGCCAGTAAAAAGCAATCAAAACAATCAAAACCAAATTCACCAACTCAATTTTAAACGGTGTACAAATTTGTAGCAAATGCGAAACCTTTGTACACAATCGATTTTGCTTAATCGAGTATTTGCATGCCTACATTTAGGCGCTTAAACGCTCTAAAGCGATCTAGGCTGAGAACATGCTTAGGCAAAGTGAAGCACAAAATTCTTCAGCGGCCTGTATGTGTGTGCTCATATGCCAAGCATTCGTTTATTATAATGAGGCATGAATACTACATATAAAAACAAACACACGAGTATCTATGTATGTATAAGCAAACACCAGCAAAAGCTGAGGAGCGAAAAACCTCGGTGGAACATTTGCAAACACCCAGACAGTTTGTGATTCGTGCGGAAACCGCAAAAAGCATTATAAAAATGATTACATCTACACGCAAACATACATGCAACACTTGTATGTAAATATGTATGTATGCAAATTTAGTTGTTTGCCATCTTTTTTGTGTGTGTAGATACAAATGTGTGACAGAAAAGCGGAAGGAGCCATAGACAGTCGTAGTAGCAGAGACTTTTAGCTATGTAGGCCAATGAAACGCCTCGGTATTCCCACGCGTGGCGGATTTGTCAGGGATTTGTTTGCATACAAGCAGGCGAGCACACACACACACGCATGTACATATATACTTTTCAATACAACAAACAAACACACACCGCTGCTGACTGTCGGCAAATCGCTCACTCATGGCTCATATATGTATGTATGTATGTATGTATGTATGTTTAAACGACTGGTTGTTTGCGTATGCAAGCATATCAATTCAAATTCAGCTAGAAAATTTGGAATTTCCTCAAAAATACTTTCCGCTCCTTTTGCTCGTCTCATCCGTGTCGCTCTTTGCTTTACGTGCATGCTACATATGTAGCTCACTAGCTCGTTTACTCGCTTCGATAAACGTTCATTAGTGCATGTGGTTGAAGAATGTTACCACCACATACATACATTACTACATACGCACGCGTATGTGTGTATGTAGCAAATTTGCGCTTGTGCAAGCGTGTGCGCGCTCGCTCTAGCTAGCAAATTTGCGTTTGTTGTGCCGCTAATCAAATCAAAATTTATTGATGCGTTGTAATATGTTTTGTAAGTCGAAAATTTCTATTAGCGCAAATATGTGTTTGGTAGCTATCTCGCGGCGCGCGTGAGGCAGATGGTGGTGGGGTCGTCACTCGTGCTGTGGGTTTAACCACAGAATAAACAGTATACAGAAGACGCATGTCGACTATCGAACCAATTTGAATTTATGGCACGAGCGGTGAGGCAAGCAAGGGTATCAAAAGGCTCTGTTACTTTAGCAGTATTTCCCTCGGCTGACGCTGTTAATTCCATCGTCGCTATCACGACAATATGTTAACTAACTTCGTTTTACATCACGATCAGCGTTGCCGTTTTGACAAAATTGTATAATTTTTAATACTTTTTTTCCAAAGTGTAATATCTGATACTTTGTTTTTGTTCCCAAATGCCGTATTTTGATACCTTCGGCTGGCAGAAATGAATTTTTGAAAACTATGAATAGTATTACTAGTCTAAAGGCAAATATATTTTTCTTGTTATTTAAAGTCTCACAATTTATATATAGATATTTATAAGCTTGATTTGCTAACTCATATAAGGGAAACACAACCCGGAACTTCTTTGCACACGCCGCTGTTATAGGGCCCCTGAACCACACAAAAACATTACGCTATATCGGGCTTGCGTCGGTCGTTTGTGTGGTGTATAGGATCGTTTGTACTAAATTGCACAGTTATTGCGCTAAAATAAAAATTATTTTGATATTTTGCTCATGCTAGTGTTATTGTACAACAATTTGTGCTGCGTATGGCGACAACTGGAAAATTCTTAGTCTAGTTTTAATTTTGGTGTCCAGATCGTGCTGTAAAATATGGATAAAAGCGTAGAAATTTTTATTTTTTTTAATTTATTTTATTTTTTGTACGTTGTAAAACTGCAGCTATCAAAATAGACAACGCACGTTCATATTTCTTGCACATATTTACTTGAGCAACGTTTTTTCAAAATAAAGTTTGCGCAATTTTATGCTGTAGTAATTTCCACAATACTGACTTGTACAAGTCTCGGGTTGCGCAAGACTTTTGTGTGGTTTAGAGGCTCTATAAGTTTGTTTTTCGTTATGCAAATAAGTTTTTCGTTATGCAAGAAATAAAATTTTTTTTATAACTATGGATTTAATTATAAAATTTTATTTATTATTTGTATTTTAAATAATAGTTTAACAAACAACTGCTTTGTTTGCTTTCGATACTTTTTCTGCTTGGCACCTAATACATTTTTTTCAAGCTCGCAGCAACGCTGATCACGATGTGTGTTTCTGACGGGATGTTAACTTCATGTTATGCATAGTGGACGTGATGTTAACTCCTCTGCTCTGTTCCGGGTCGCCATGTTATTCATAGTGGTCGTGATGTTAACTTCTCTGCTCTGGTCCGGGTTGTAATATTACGTCCGCCGAAGAAAAATAAATTTGTATGTGATGCGTCTTCTGTATACTGTTTATTCTGTGGTTTAACGTACTAAGTAGCATGTTTGCGTATGTAGATTTTAATACATACATATTTATGTATGCATACATTTTTCAGTTACTAACTTCAGTATGTAAACATACTTATGCAAATTTTGTTTGTGCACTGCTACCTATCGAGCAAATGTGCATTCGAGTATAAAATTGAAAACCAATTAAGTAAGTTTAGAAATTTTAGAAAATATTTAATTTCAAATTATCTATTGTTCATGCCCAATTAGGTCGATGGAAGTATAGCTAGGTGGGCTAGAAAAAATTTCGGCTTAAATAAATTTTTTATTTATTTTTTTACTTTAGTATCTGTTAGTAATTCGGTAAGAGATATATTTTTTAATTGCCAATTTTTCATGCAATATATACATATGTAAGTATACTGCACTTAGAAATAGTTAATAAAATAAAATCATAGCCGATGATTATCAAATGACTATGCAATCACTTCTAAGCGAACATCCGACATAGCATACATATCTTATGAGAGACCCGGTTGTACTCTTTTAAACCCGAGGGGCTACGAGTATTAGACTGACTAGTTGCTTAAAAAAAAAAATCTCTCTTGATGTGATGCGAACCACGCACAATGGGCCTAAAATATTTAAAAGCGGACTAGCGAATTCTGAAAAAGCAATTGTGCTGATTTATAGCAAAATATCCAGCTAAGCATAATAAAAAATAATTATTGATAAAAACACATATTCACAGTCATGGGACGAGCTAAGAGTAGATAGAATATCAAAATTATTATTCTATCTATTAATCTATTAATAAAATTCAGCATTAAGCCAAAAGTGTGCGCTTATCTATTCCCCAAAATTCATAAAATTTAGTAATTTGAGCCATAAAAGGGTTTAGCCATATAAGTCAGAAACTGGTCATGATTTTCCAAATTATAAAATATTGGAGTAAACGAGCAGGGTACACAAAATTAAGCAAAATACAATTTAAAAATAAAAAAATTAGTTAATGAACGAAAAAGTTGACCAATTTTGACGTTCTCTCAGATTTATGCTTTCTGATTACAACCAGCACATATCCTGAATTTTATATGGTTAGCTTTTCTATCGGATCCGCAACTAAAATTTAATTTTTTTAAGAAAAATATTTTAAAAATAGTTCTTGAAGTTCTTTAATTTTTTTGAACCACTTTTTTATAGAGAATTCAACAAGGATTACGATGGTATAATTTAAAATCCCTAATTTACTGGTATTCACTATGCAAATTAATTTCAAAAAGTTCAACTTTTAATAGCTAAGTTAGCTTTACGACAATCTTGACCATTTTATATATAGAAATGTTAAGCCCATTTCTTTAGCTTTAAAACGACGTTAAGATGAAGTCTATACGATGAGCAGAACCCGAGATATAACGCTTTGAAGAAGTACATGATTAGTCAGAATCACGAAAAAATGCAAACTTTGACAGATCATATCTCCGAAGAAAAAAAAGAAGAAAAAAATTCCTCGAACACGTGTTAGCTTGTTTCGTGTATAGAACCCACAAAAACAATTGAAAGCGAAGTGGAGACATGACATATTATTTTTTACGAAATCCGTCCGACTTAACAAAGAATGGCTCATAAATATGTATTTGTAATTTTTTTAGCGCATTTTCTTCCATACAAAGAACAAACGCAACTTATTTTTATATGGAGCAAACCGCAATACATTCGGCAAAAAAAGTGCCTTAAAAATCAACGGTAATTTTTAGCCACTTGGAACTTGCACATTATTGCATTAAAATTGAATGGTATATAAAACTGTATACTCAAAAAAATACTTACTATTCTGTGAAAAAAATTTGAAATTTGGATGCAAATTTTTTTCAAGTTTTTTTTTAGTTTTCTACAAAGATTTTAACATGGACTTATATGGGTTTTGTTAGAAAAATTCTTAAAAATAAATAAATATACATAAGTGGCAAACAATACTACATATATGTATTTAATTATAACAATACCATTGACAATTCAAATACATATAAGGTATGAAGATGAATTTTCCACACATTTGAGCATTGCATGATCTCTCCTAGTAAAGTTTATATTTAATATGCTTAGTCCACTCGAGCATTTGTAAAACAATAAATTAACACTACTTCCCCGAAGGCATTGCAGCTATCCTTGGCGCGTTGCTCTAAATGTAATTGACGTTACTATTGGTATTTGAAATGTAATGCCCAGCGGCCAGGATATCTCCACTGCATATGACCAACCGCAGAGCGATGCATTATCGTGCACGTACAAATAATACGCACATCAGTACATACCTATATACAAACATTCATATGATATTATGTAGGAAATTGCATAGAAATTTATAACTGGTACTGATATGTATGTATGTGTTGTGAATTTCAATGGAATATCCCCGCAAACATATTCTGAGCGCTCGGAATATATGAGTCGGAAAGGAGTCCTAGGTAAGTAAGAAATATGAGTTTCAAAAACAAACATTTTTTTACTCTTATATGAATCTTTTAGGAGTCATATGTGATCCAAGTTATGAGCCAGCACTTTGTGCCAGTATACAAACAATAACGACTAGAAATTTATATCTAAACTTGTTTATACAGATATGAAAAATAATTAGGAAGGAAAAATGAACAAAATTTAGCTGCAGCAACTGCTATTACATGAATGCTGCAATATATGATCATATGTATATATGTATGCGCAGAGGTTTGTATATAAATATCCAACAGTATTTGAAATGAATTCCTTGCTAACATGGCTCTAAAGTAAGTTCAGTAAGAGAGTTGAAGAATAAAGCCAATAGGAGTCACAGAACAGCTTACAAGGAGCTCCGAAAGTAGGCATTTATGAGGTCAATAAGAGTCATTTAAGAGCTTCAAAAAGAGTCCAAAATGAGCCGTATATGAGGCCAATAAGAGTCCAATATGACTCATATTGAGGCTCATTTGATGTATGAATTTAAGCTCATATAGGTCGACCTTCGCAGGAAGGGAAACACCCTCATTTCGGACTCTTAAATGAGCTCATAATGAGCACAAAGGCTCCGAAATGGGACTCCTTAAAGACTCATTTATGACTCCAAATGTTTGCTGGGATGAGCCTGTTTACTTGTACTTATATAAACATACATAAATGGGTCGTTCCATACCAAAACGGACGTGGTTCACACTTCATGTGTTTGATTTGTTTCAAATTTTTAGGATTGATGCATAAACATAAATAATCAATAAATATGAAATATGAGCTTGATTAATATATTTTTAAAAACTGTACAGCACAAAAACAAAAACTAATCGATTTAATACTTTTCCAAATATCTCGCAAACGGGGCGAGGAAAAAATTAAAAAAAAAAATCACACATACACATATCAAAATTCTCTATGAAAAGAAGTATTAAAAAAAAATGTTTCTTGAAAAATTTTTCACATACATATTTTTTGGTAAAAACAATTTTTTGAAAATATACACATCAAAATTATCTATGAAATGAAATGTTTTTAAAATTTGTTGTCTTGAAAAGTTTTTCACATACACATTTTTTGTAAAAAAATTAACTTTTGAAAATATGCCATCTCAAAAAAAAAAATTAAAAAAAATCACAATTGTAGCTCTGAGTATTCCGCAGTCTATAAGTATAGCATTATGCACTCGACAATAATTTGAGTTATGATTTTTTTTACACCGAAGTTGAGTAAAATGAGTACATTACAAAATTCAATTTAATTTTTTTTTTTTAGAATTTTGCTGACGGCTCTTTGCACTTTTTTCTTATGGAAGAAAATGCGCAAAACCGTTTTCAAAGAAAATTAAAAAAAAATTAACGCCAGTTTTGCAATTGCTTACACCTGGCTCTTTGTAATACTAAAATTTAATGGGCTACAAAACTGCATACTCAAAAAAATTTAAAAAATTTTTAAATTTGTAATGTATTCATTTTATTTTGAGATGGCATATTTTCAAACCTATTTTATTTTTTTTTTAACAAAAAATGTGTATGTAAAAAATTTATCAAAAAGAATAATTTCAAATATTTCTTTTCATAGATATTTTTTATGTGTGTATGTGTGATCTTTTTAATTTTTTCCTCATTCCGTTCTCGAGAAAACTATTGAACTATTATTTTTGTGCTGCAAAGTTTTTAAAAATGCATTTATCAAATTTCTAATTTATTTATTATTTATGTTTGTCCATCCACCCTAAAAATTTGAAACAAATCAAACACATGAAGTGTGAACCCCGCCCGTTTTGGTATGGAACACCCCATATACAGTTATAAATGCATTCATACACATGTCTCTAACATTTCAAAATGCCATTTATTTATGTATTTATGCATGCAGGTATGCACATGCAAATGCCTATTAAGTATCCACCAATGACAAATTGACTATGAAAACAAAATTTATTTGCTATGCTTCAGTTTATGTATAGTTAGTACATAACTGCCACATTATGTATAAACAAATATTAATAGCAATAAATCAAATATGTTTAGACCTTTATTTATTAGAAAGTGTAGGTAAATGTGTATTGTGTGTGCATTATGCATATTTGTATCGCATAATTCACTTTGAGCATTTGTAGCCATATGCATAAATGTATCAGTTGTTGTACGTGCGTGAGAAATCTCTTTAGCTCTTTATAGCTTACTGTAAGCTGAACTGCTTTTTATGCTCGCTTGAGCAGAAAGTGTGCCTTAAATAGATCGCGGTGCGATTGCAATAATTTTCAAATAAATAATTACATACATTTGCTGTTTTAGCTGTCTTTGTAAATGCTTTGTTGCATAGGGCCGTTTTTATGGGTGGGAAGTTAACTTAAAATTTGTGTACTGAAAACTATAGTTAAGTTCCGAATGTGAGCAAGCAAATATCTGTTCGGGTGTCCATGTCTGTGGCGCCCTACTAAAAATTGCTTGCAGAGCATTGTGTTGTGCTCCTTTAGGGGGACCATTTGCGTGGCACCAGCCAAGGCTGCTCTTGCACTTCCCTGATAGCACATTACCAAATATCCTGGTCTGACACACCGTGCAGATTTTTGGAGGAACCAGGGGGCTGTGGTCTATTGTGTTGTGTTGTGGTGCTGAGGTATCTGTGTTGAGACGGACTGGATCCACTAATGCAGGATTTTTACCAGACGAAATCCCCTGTGATTTTTTGCTACCAATAGCAAAAAATATTAGAGTTGATTGGAAGGGATATCAAGACTGATAAAGGATTGGCTAAGCGTAAAATTAATTAAGCCCATACACGCGGGTCTCTTAGGAAAAAATTGAACCTGTAATATGTAACTTTCCAAAAGGTATCGCACCCGTTTTTCAATACCAATTTCTAACTCTTACTCAGTAACGCCGCATTAATAAAATACCCAATATCAGGATTCTCGGTAAATGTTTCCAGATCTCTCCATACCAAGTTCCACGGTGCGACGCCGCCCCTTCCTAATAACCAGAATTTTTTTCCATGACTATAGGATTGATTTCATTTTATATATCCATACCAAGTGCCAGTACTCCACCATGTGAGGGAGGTGCCGCGCCCCCTTTCCTAAATAGAAAAAAAAAATCGGTACAGCCGTTCTCGAGTTTTTCGATTGGTAAAAACGGCTTTCAAAATATATATGTACTATTATAGAGAAATATCAAATTATATGTAGCTCAATTGAATAAGTACTTCATCCATTAAGTGCCATTATCTCATGTATGTTTTAAAAAATATATAAAATTTTAAAACCTACTTGAGAAAATGGCCCTTAGTGCATTAGAGATCATTTATTACATTGAACTGTATTTTCTCCATATATCTTCGCTATTCTGAAAACATATGCAAATTTCATTTCCATATTAAATCCAAGAAAGATTTACATCCACCTATTCGCTTGCCATATATTTAAGGTTTGTTCAACAAATGGAAATAGGTTTTACGTTTACCTAAATAGCAATAACAAGTTGTGGTTAAATGTCACGTTGAATGCTTTAAGGTAATTGACATGAAGCTTTTCATTGACTGCTAACACATTCATAAATACATATAAATATACATACATACATACATGGATCATACATTCGTACTTACGCACCGAAAGTAGTCCTTTGAAAACGATTTAAGTGAAGCCTAACTGGACTGCTGTGCTTGTGCTAATTTAATACTAGTCGTTAAACAGTTTGCGAAGAAAAGTCATCGAAGTTGATTATTTACACAGCATGAAGTTATGCAAATTTATAAGTATTTGCGTTAATGTGACGCGGAAGCGAGCGAAGAAAATGTAGCTGAAAAGCGGATGGTTGATAAAAAGAAAGCCCTTTCATTGTGGTGTAGGAAGTCTCGAAACGTTCGCGTGCATTAAAAACAAAACCAACTGAATTGTTGCTTCATATTTTCCGGCATTTTGTTATTTTGGGATATATTGTATACTTCTCTACATGGGAATAGTTACAGCTTACAAGTTGCTTAGTCATATGTCAATATAAATTTAAATGACTACCATTTCACACACGTGCGCGTAACTAAGCAAACCGCACGTTGCTGATGTATTGTAAGTCCTTTTGCAAAGTCATGCTCCTACATACATATATGTACATACACATATGAATATAATGAATATGAGCACAAATGCACATACAGTTTTCCATTCACATGTCTGTATTGACACGCACAAATTTGGTCGAGCATTTTGGTAAATTGTTCGATAAATTATATTTGAGCTGTCAGTTTGCGTTTACACACTGTAAATGTTTTGTTCATTTTAGCCGTGACTTATAATCACATTTTGTGGAGTGAGAGACTGTTTAGGTCTTACATGTGTCAAATACAATCACTTAAGTTTTATTTATACATTTTATATACCAAAAATAAAGCAAATAACGAGTACTAAAATCTTGTGAAACGAGGTAGAAACCTGACAGAAGCAAGTTCTTTACTAATTTTACAAGTAAATTTTATTAATTAAATTAAAAAAAAAATGAATACAAGGCGAACATGAACATTAATCGATATCTATCACCACAGTTATACCGATATATCGATATCGGTTAATATATATATGCGCACGTGTCTACATATTTGCAACTTTATTGATAAATATATCGATAACGATTTCACATGAAAGTTTAGTGACTGAATGTGGCGAATTTTAAAGCGATAAATATGTTTCTATGTATATCGATTTAAATATAAATAAATATATTTTTCAGAAATGCAATAGTAACATTAACATGTTAGTGCCGATAACAGTACCGATAAATTTATCGATAACAATATAACAGTATCGATGAGACATCTATAAAAAATGGAGCAATATCAACATATTAGTGTCGATAATAGTTCCGATAAATTTATCGATAATAACATAATAGTTCCGATAAATTTATCGATAATAACATAGAAGTATTTGTTAGGTATCTATAAAGAAATCAAGCAATATCAACACATTAGTGCCCTTTAAACTTCCGATAAATTTATCGATGTAAATAAAATATTATCGCTAGCGCCGTTCATAAACGCTAATAAAAGACCAGCTAATCAACTAATGTCGATAAAAGTAACGATACATGGGTATTTGTAAGTATGTCGTTTAATTTATTTCTTCAAGGGCTTTCACCTCTCAGCATGTTCGACTCAACGCATCACTACCCCTTCAATATTCTGTCAACGAAATCCTTTTCGAAAAGGTATTAGCTTCTTGTACTTCCTTTGCGCGCAGCAGTAGCGTTCCTAGTCCATCTATTGACGAAATAAAGAACATAAGCAGCTTGGCAAGCCTAGCAAAATTGCTCTTTGCTGTTGTGCATGGGCGTGCTTGAAGGTTTGACAAAGCGCTTGACTGAAACTAAAACAAAAATTAATTTCTTTTTTATTTTCTGGCCGCCATGTTGGAGTTTGATCAAATCGCTTGCGTTGTGTATGGCAAATTCGGCTCATTCGTAACGGGTTAGGACGTAGAAGAGTAAAATGGAGAAAAGTTGAATCTTTGTCATACTCTTCTTCTTATTTGGCCCTGTAACTGCATACACTCCAAAAATTCTGTTTAAAAATGCGTACGGGTGAAATCAAACATCAGATGTGTATTTTGTAGCTTGTACACACTTTCGTAGTAAATTTTCGCACGCCACAGCAGCTATATTACACACTAGAAAGTCCGAAATTTAAACCAACTATTCGCTGAATAGTCGAGGATGTAATTTCGCGAATAATAAGGTAGAAAATCAGTAACCTACCTTTTAGCTAGGAAATTTAAAATTTTTTTTTTGAGTGAGACCAATTTGGTATAATGTATTGCGAAATAAAAAATAAGTAATTTGAATTAAAACATATTTAGACAGGCCGCTAATCGAGCAACTAGCCAAGCTTTCTCGATTAAGGCGCTCGATTTACCGTACAAAATTTTAATTCTTAATTGCAGGGTATTTAAGCTTTTACATTATTCGAGGCTTTGTGCTGTTTGAGGGAATTCGTAACCCACATATGTATGTTTTCTTCTGGATTTTGAGATGTCGATAAAGTCCAAACTCCACCAAAGTTCAGATAATAATCTGGATTTCTAAAATCACTATAATTACATTTTTTTTTTTAATTTAAATACATTATTTCTAAAGTGAAGAGGTGGGAGTGGAAGTTAGCGAATTTTCTTTATTAAAATATCTAGCATATCGCTACTCCAATAAGGAAATTTACTCATCGATCCTATAGAACGAATTGTATGCGAACCTATGCTCATAAATATTCATATGTATGGAAATAATATACACATTTGAGCACTATATAAATACATACATGTATACTATGTATACATACACATAATCACACTCAAAAAGTAACTATTTCTTTTACTTTTTTACTGCCTAAATCTTCACGAGTAGTTCCATTCACCGAAAATATGCAAATATTTAGATTTTATCCAAAGCTATGTGCTAACAAATCGTAAAGCGTTAACATACATTCCAACTCAATCGCACAGCCCACACCCATATGTACATATGCATGTACATATATACATCTAAAACCCACCTCCCATATTGTAGTTGAATTCGGTTTTCGTCTGTCGTTGTTAGTTTTTCGTATTTACCAATCTTTTTAGGTTTCACCCATTCATCGCCATTTTCATTTAATTATTTGTTGTCAATATTTATGCGTTTGACAGATTCATTCCCGAAACTTTGGTGTGAGTTGGTACTAGTATTTGCATTTAAGGCCACACACACATAAAATTCTATCAACGTTAATTTCTTTTTTTGTATTTGTATTCGCTGAGAACAATGTTTTTTTAAATGTCTTGGGTCTGTGGATTCTATGTGCAGTGGGGAGCATAATTGAGTACGTGTTGATTTTTGTTAAATATTTTCCAGATTTTTAAAGTAAAATTTTTTTTTTTCATAAAAAATATGGTTTATGTTTTAATCAAAACCACATAATTTAAACTTTCAAACTCTATACAGAGCTTAGAAAAATTAAAAAAAAAAATCTTTAAATTCTGAGCTTTAAAAACTAATTTTTTAGAATTTTTTTTTGAGTATGCAGTAGCTCATTAAATTCTAGAGTAATAAGTTGCAAGCTTTAACCGGCTACAAAGTCGCCTATAACAAGTCCAATTTATAAAAAACTGGCGTTGATTTTTTTTTTAATTTTCTTTGCAAACGATCTTGTGCATTTTCTTCGATAAGAATTTTATACTTGTATGGAAAATATTGCAAAAAGTCGTAAGCCAAAAAAAGCAAAATAGTAAAAGCCGCTTGAAACTTACTCTATCCCAGCAAAAATCGTTGGAGCATGTAGTCTATTTGTGGTAAATTGGAGTACTTACAAAAGTGTTCCTCTGTCATGCTGTAGCGGACCAACTCGTGTCTCTGCGCCAGCTTATTGTTTGTTATCCGATCACTGCTCGTGTTTTAACGAAACGTGATTGAAGTTGAGCATTTGAAAGCACATTTGCATGTCTGGCTGTAGCTGAACGTGTAGAGATGCTCGCTGTTAGTTACCCTGCAAAAATCGTTGGACCATGTAGTCTATTTGTGGTAAATTGGAGTACTTACAAAAGTGTTCCTCTGTCATGCTGTAGCGGACCAACTCGTGTCTCTGCGCCAGCTTATTGTTTGTTATCCGATCACTGCTCGTGTTTTAACGAAACGTGATTGAAGTTGAGCATTTGAAAGCACATTTGCATGTCTGGCTGTAGCTGAACGTGTAGAGATGCTCGCTGTTAGTTCTTAGCTCCCAGCATGTTCGGGTTGGAATGCCGTCAGAGGCAACATGTATTTTTTAATTTTTGTCTTGGTTTTTATTAATTTTGAAAAAGCATTTGAGAAGTGAAGAACAAAAGCGTGTACAAACGAAAAAATATAACA
Organism: Rhagoletis zephyria; assembly: GCF_001687245.7. Lineage (NCBI taxonomy): Eukaryota > Metazoa > Arthropoda > Insecta > Diptera > Tephritidae > Rhagoletis > Rhagoletis zephyria. The sequence continues at coordinate 15,599 of NW_016164706.1, read as the reverse complement.
ACAATGCCATTCTAAATATGTTGGAGTAGTTTTGTGCTACTCTGATGTAATGCAGGGATGGAGTATATGGTCCTGCCCTAGGACATCGCAATGTTAATTGGACCATATTTTTTAATTGAATTGTGGTTAATTTTGGAGTACTCCTTAGTCCTTAGGGAATACTCCTTACACGCGTGCATGGAGTAGTCGCGATTTTTGCAGGGATAATATATTTAAATTTAAGGAGCTATAAAACTTCATACTCAATGAAATTCTAAAAAATTTGGAATTTTAATGAAGATTTGATAAATTTTTCTTAGCTCTGTATAAAGTTTGAAAGTTTAAATTAAAAAATCCCGTTGATTTTTGAGATTTTTTCATTGGTAACGGATTTTTTTTTGTTCCATATGAGCATGAATTTCTTATGAAATAAAATGCGGGATAACCTTAGCAAAAAAATTAAAAAAAATCATGGCCCGTTTTTGAAATTACACTTGTTACGTAAAAAAACGCAAAAGGAAAAAGAAAAATTTCTCAAAAATTAACGGGATTTTTTAACCGGTCGAAACTTGCACTTGATTCACTATTCAAAAGTTTCAGATTCAAAAGTTGAAATTTTAATGAATTTTCCTAAATTTTGTATTAAGTTCGAAAGAAAGAAGAAGAAAAGAAAAAATATACGAAATACGAATATTTAAAAGAAATTAACACGTGATCATATGTTTTAGTCACTGTATTTGTGTAATGTCCTAGCTGTAAATTGGACTGTGCGCTCTACACAATTGGTAGCTATTTACGACTCATTCATTGCACATCGCCTCTGGAATTATTGCTATCGAACTTCATCGAAACTTCTATGCGTTACGGAAAAAATTCTATAAGAATCGCAATGTCAAATCTCAACCCCAAAATTATGTGTGCCAGTATAATCTAGTTTACGTCTTTTGTGTAAGTACTAAGCAATACACAGTGGAGTCATGGAAAATTAATTGGCAGATAAGCTCGACAGAAAAGGCACGGCATATGGATTCATAGCCTGTGAACCGATCATTGATCCGCGCTGGAGATACAAAGACTGGCATGCCCATTGAAAACTGCAGCTATGGTAACTTGTGCAGCAACACCCTTGGTTGTTCTACCAGATCTCTTTCTGCTTCAGATTCATTTCCACACGCGTAGTTATAAATACACTTAAATATATGTATAAGCATACATACATTCGTACATATACTCTATATGAAATTTTTTTATACATATGTAAATTATTTCCGACAAAAAAAAAATATTGATTTGCTCAACGACTATTACTGACTAACTGCCATAGCACTTTGGCATGATTGAATGCTTGAATGCACTTATGTATAGTCCATGAACTTTTTTGTTTCCGAATTCAGTGATTTAAAAGTTGCTNGCACTTTGGCATGATTGAATGCTTGAATGCTTGAATGCACTTATAGTCCATGAACTTTTTTGTTTCCGAATTCAGTGATTTAAAAGTTGCTTTGTCATTCATAGTCGAGACAGCCATTAAAACGTAACAATAAGCTACACAGAAACAACAAAAAAAAAATAAAAAAATAAAAATAAAGCCTGGGTATATTTATCCCTTTAACAGCTCATTTGCATAAAGATGATATCGAGTGGCAGCAAATCATTCGTAGCTACTAACTTTTTGGCACAAACTGATTATATGTATTTATATTTATATACTGATATATAAGGGATTTGGTATTATTTCGTTGTTTATGTGTGTCTATGCATAGCCAAGTAGTTAATAAAAAGCCTCAGCTGAGTTTGTGTGTTAGTATTTAGTTGAAAAATGCTTACAGGTGATTTTTATGTACCACCAATGTGTACGTGCCAGGAATATCGATGAGCGGCCACATAATATATGTTTCAGGCACGCAAGTAATACTATTCCATGCATACAAAATCCCACCTCACCCCCCCTATTATTGTTGTACGAATGTGTGTGGTATGTATGCGCGCATGTAGGCGTAGTTAGTTATTTGTTGAATTGATCGATAGCTTGCCGCACTCTTTGACCGTAATTGAACAGCGTTGAAGAGTTATTTACGAGCAGTTAGCCGCAGGTCATACGCACACTTCTGTCAAATGTGTGTATGTATGTATTGTATGCCGAGTATACATATTTTAGTATGTAGGTGAAAGTTCAATGTCTGATGAGTGTACGTGCGCTGGCAACAAAATAGCTAGAACAGCAAAAACATGGCAGAAAAACAAATAGCCGATGATAGGTGAAAAAATTGTGAGGAAATGAAATAACAAATGTTTAAAATAATTTGGCTATTACAAATGGTATATTTGTATATAAGTATATATACATATATGCAAGTCCTTGATTACATTACATATGTATGTGCGTCCCTTTTTGCTACACTTCCTTTTTATTTGCGTTTAAAATTTTTTTAATGTCAAAATTTTAAATGTTTCCAACAGCGAAAAGTACAAATATGTCGCGAGCGGCTAAGCTATAAATCACGCAGCATGTAGCTATAAGCGCATATATGTATATATATATATAAATGTGTGTGTTTTTTGGTTACTACATAAGTTACAACAAATTTTTTAGTATATTTTTAACAACTAAAAAAAAGTTTGTTGAGCGCTCGTAAATTTTCTAAATTTTATATGCAAAAGGCAATTACTGGCACACCGCCGTAAACTCACTCACATGCATATGTGCCGATAAAAATAAAATTATGTACATTAGAGTGGTCAAAAAAAAAAAGTTCAAAATGTTGAGCTCTCCCCTAGGATTTTTATAAATCGATTAAAAAAATTATGTTTAATACTGCATCAAAGCACATGATGTTTTCCATGTATTTTATATGAGGAAAAACACTTTTTTGTCGAAATGGTCAGTATTAAAAAATGATAAAAAAAAATGATTTAATAAACAACATAAAGTTTTCCCATGGAAAAATATTGATTTGCAAGACATATATACCATTTCTATTCTAAAACTTTTTTCACCCGCATGTTTTTTTTCGGACCACCCTAATGTACATATATGCGAGTCAAATGTCATGTTAGCCTACGTATACAATTTAAAAAGTCACACGATATGCTTGCCGAAAAAAAGCTTCATAAATACTATGTGTGTATGTATGTGCATGAGCGTTTATTCTGTAATTTTCGCAGATGATCAAGCGCAAACATTTTGCAATATTTATTTCGCAAATTTTTAGCAATTATTTTTAAAAATTTATTTCCATTTTTTACGCTCAAAAGTTGTATTTATGTATTTTTAACTCTTTCACTTTATTATAAAAACAGCTGCATGTGCATTTTTCTTGGTCTTTTTTGATTGATTGTGAAAAGGAAATGCAGCAAACAAGCTGCTGCTGCATTCATTCAAGACTCAATTAAGGAAAATTGTGAAAAATTTACTGGATTCGTCAGTAGTAAATTACTTGATTTTTCACTTTATACTCTTTGATGCAGTAATTTGCATACTTCTGCAACAACAACAGTAAATTTCAAACTATAAATTATATTAAAATTTTACAGCCCTCGGTTTGCAATTTAGAAAATTTTATATTTAAAATTACATAAATATAAGGAAAATTCTTTAATACTCAATATTTTTATGTATAAAAAGAAACTAATACATTTTATTGATTTTCCAACCACGCATCCCTAAATTGAATTTTAATGGAAATTACATATTTTTTTGTAAACTCGTGAACCAAATTTTTTTTTTCAATTACCTAGAAAACATTCAATGCTGGTAAAAATTTTCATTAAAATTCTTCAAATATTACGCAAAACTTTGAATACAATATTTCGCGTATTTAAAGCGAGATACTAGAAAATACCCAGCGCGCTTCTACTGCGCCTTAAAAGTGTTTTTGTGTTGTTTGATACCCGTACTGTAATATTTCATTTATTTTTATCAATTTATTTGAATAAAATTTTTCAAACAATTGGCAACCCTGCTCAAAAATATTTTCGGCAGTAAAATTTCCTAAACCTCTTCAGTTTGATACCAACTGCAATATTAAATTTTTCTTATCAATTAAGTTAAATTAAAACTTTCAAGCAGGTGGCAACCTTCAACGAAAATATTTTTGGCTTGTTGATTTGGCTTCTGTTGTTCTAATAAAGAAAGAAAAAAGCACCCTAATGTAGTATACATTTCGTGTTATTTTGGCCTAATCGCTGCCTCTTTTGGACTTAGCAATTTTGCATTTAATTAAATATATATAAACGAGAAAAAATAAAATAAGTACCTTTAGCACTTTTCAAAACGATGCATTTAAAATTTCTCCTGCTTACTATATCAAAATATCAGTTTTCATAAAAATGTGAAGTTATTAATTTTTCACTCTAAAATAGACTTTACTAATTTTTTTTGGACCCGTTGATTTTTTCGTCTTCGTTTTCTGTCTTCATATTTATACGCATTCGTCTTCGCTACTAGGTCTTTGCGCTCACCTTTGTGTTCATTTTAGTCGCTGTCTTCGCATTCGTTTTTGAAGATTGATTAGTTTTATTCATCATGTTCGTTGTATTCTTCGTTAGTTCAGTTCTAGTATTCAACTTCGAATCTCCGTATTGTTTCGGTATTCCGATTGTTTTCATATTTGCAATTGTTTTCATATTAGTGTTCGCACTCACTTTCGCATTGGGTTTGGTCGCAGTCTTCATATTCTTGTTCAAATTGTATTCGTATTTGTCTTTTTTATTTGCAGTCGTGTTTTTCTTTGTCTTTATTTTCGCCGTCGACTTCGCATTCCTCTCAGTACTCGTGTTCGTATTCGTTTCGATGCGCTACTTTGTATTCGTCTATGCAAGGTGCTTCGTATTTATTCTCGCATTCGCATTCATCTTGATATACCTGTCTTTTTTGGTTTTTGTATTAATTTTGGTCATCGTATTCGACTTCAAATTAGTTTTTGGATCCTCCTCCCATTCAATTTCGGTTGGTCTATATATTCGTAATCTTCGCATTGGTGTGCGTAATTGTCTTCCTACTCGTCTTCGCGTTCTTGTTCGTACTCGTGTTCGTGTGCGTCTCTATATTCGTCTTCTTACTCGTGCTCGTATCCATTTTCATATTCGTGTCTGCCTTAGTCTCTGTATTGGTCTTGTAAAATATGTAGCAAAATAAAATACCTATATAATGCACCATTATCAATACAACTCAAATTGACGTGTTTGCAACAACAACTTCCCACAAATACGGATAGTTTGACATGTCGATTGCAGTCGAAATTTGCATTAAATTTTAAAACCATAAAAGCTGTAGTCTCCTAGTTTCGACGCCTGGTTTCAAACCTGTAGAACCTCCAAACGAAGGCGAACAAAATTCAAGTTAGTGTGTTAGGCAGAAAGCGGTTATCTCGCTTCATTATATTCGCCAATGTTCTTAAGGAAGCTGGATGATTTATTGCTTTATGATGTTCCGAAGACTTCTTAATTCAGCAAAGCCTCGAGTCCAGACTCCGTTCATTTTATCTCTTTTCCGTGCCGGTACTGAGGTTTCCCACATCGATCAGCGCGTTTATCGAACAGCGCCTTTATACATACCGATTGCACTATGGCACCTTCCTGATGTCCATTTTCAAGAATTGACCTTTCCTGATAGGTGAAGTGGCAAGACATCCATTGTGAAACGCGCTGGGTGGTAATCTTACTACTAAAGAATACGGGTTGTTCGATGTTTGGTCTGCATGTGGCAAGATTGCTGTCATTCTTGTGAGAAAAACTAATCGCTGTGCTTTTCATACGAAAATGTAATAGGATGTTAATATTGCACTTATATTCAAATGTAGAAATATAAGAAGTTCTGCGTATTTCTACAACTAACGAAACTAATTTTGATAAAACTCTCGATAAAAATATCACTAAACATATCGATAATGTGATAACCATAATGGTATTGGAAAATACTTCTAAAATAATATCGAGACACTTAATATATAGACAGGTGCAACTAAGAAAGCCAAAACAAAAAAAAAAAATACCTCGGCACTGGAAATATGTAAAAGAGATAAACAAACAATGTATGAAAGAATATTCAGCGTGCTTGAAAAACCACTTTAAAAATGAAAAATTTTACCCCATAAATCCTTCTCTTGGACCCAGTGAAAACAAATGATGCAATTATAAAATCACAAAAATAATAACTTCACATTTAAAAATAACAAATACCGCAAGCAAAATTAATAATAAATTGAGCTCAGGCGCAGTAAGATATTGTGCAGAAAATACTAAGTCGGATATACGCACTCTCCATTTCTGCCTCCACTTACAGATTTGCGTATGCATCATTCATAAGAAATCCATCAAGTTGATCCTTAAAAATTTATCTAAACCACAAAAGATTTGCGGTAGCTGCAAATGTAAAATGGCACTGAATTCAAATGAAATGCCTGCTCCAATGCTTTCGCTCTACGGCCAAGATAGGCAAATATACATATGTATACATACATAACTGCGTAGGCCGTTAGGTTTCATACAGAAGATCATCAAAATATTTGATAGGCATGATTAGTGGCGCTTTGTAACTGCGCTCCTCAATACATACAACCGACCAGCTGCCAAAAGCAAGCAACACCCATGATGGGCCCTTTTGACCACATCAAAGCCATTATTTGTGAGTATTCATGCATTAGTTGCTGGTGTTGGTGGTACATACACTGCGCCAAAAGCAATAATGAACTGATTTAGCAACAAGAACACACGCACACCCAGTCACATACAGAAACCTATAGCCGATTTAAGTTTATGTGCTAGGTACTAGATTCGAGTTGATTTGATGGTCCACTGACAAGCAGTTAATGTAGTTCAGCAATATTGTTGTTGCCCGGTCTTTATGCCATTTGCAGGAAGCCAGTTCACTTTGCTGTGTGTGTGTGTGTGTGCTGTCGAATTTGGTTGCTCTAATACGAACATTAATCTAAATTAAACGTACAGTTACGTACATATATGTACGTTATGTACACCAATATGAGTATAACTTAACCCCCCGAAATGGTCAAATTCAGAATGACTTGGTTAACGATGGTAGATGGTAGAGTTGTTGGTGTAATGCAGTGTGCTTTTGATGTATATTCTTGAGTTAAGGCCAAACGTAATAGACCAAATGTACTGGAATTTCGTATTCTATAATGGAATTGTGCGTGTGGCCAAAGCTATCTACTCACTGGCAGTCACACACAGATTTCATTCATTTAAGAGGGTCGGTCGGTCTTGGCGTTCGTCTTCAACGTATTTTGCTTTTAAGGCCTACAATTTTCGATTGATTCATTACAATACACTGATTTGGCCGACATAAATCTGGTAAGTGCGCTGCGAGCGTAAATTTCCTTAGAGTTTGTTGGTAGTATGTGGCACTTCCTACACGGCACCTTTGTGCATAAAAGTATGCGTCTCTAGGAAAAAGATGGAATTCAATAACAACTTGTTTGCCAACTTTGAGAAAATAACCATTTTAAATTCGCCTGAAAACAGTCAAAAGCAAATATTCAATAATCTATTTGCCGGTTAAAACCAAGTCCCCAATATCCGACGACAACATTTCATAAATGTAAAATCGTCATCCTTTAGTTACCTACAGGGTTCTATGTAAATCTAATGTAATGCCTACATACATATATATGCATAAGCTGAAGCAGCAAGTTGTGGGTGGTGTTGGCAGTGCTTGTGCGCTTGTAAGCAAGTGAGTGGAAATATACGTACATATATTTCATACGCAATGAATTTACGCTTCATTTCGTAAGGGTACTGTTAAGGAAATTATAGGCCAGAAATCGTAGCAATTATTAATGAAATTATTCATAGCTACTCAAATGCGCTACTCGAAGCATAAATGGGCGGCTATATAATTGAATTATGACTTTGAAGCAGTCGAACGTGATTTTTATTGCTTTTGATTGACTGCATTTTATTAGGGGTTTATTATTTGGTTAGTGAGTAGGATATTGATATTACCTTTTGGTTAGTTTGTAAGCATATATACTTTATATAAATTTAATAAAGGCTTGTTGTTAAATTGAGAATAGATCAATCAAACTAAGTAAATAAATAATAAAATTTTCATTTCGTGTTATCTATTTTACTTGCCAAAATTATTTATTTTTTGCCTTAAAATTGCTTACTTTTTTATCGAAATCGAAGCTTAACTTAAGAAGTTACGAGACTTTATTCGGCCATGGCCTCCTGAGTGGCAGTAGGTACATTTGAGCACTCTGCGATGGTGGCAGGAGCGCTACCCAAATCCGAAAAATGGTCAGTAAACATGCAAACGTGAATCTTTTTCCTGATTTTTACTTGTTGTTGTACTTTTCATTTAAACAAAACTTTGCTTGCTCCTTTAATTGTTGTATTTTGGTTTTTGGTTTTTGGTCATGACTGCATTTTTACTATATGGAAACTATGCAAAATGAAACCGTTTCTTCTTTTAATTTAAAAATTCGGAACCGTTTTTTTTGTTTTAAATTGCAACTTTTCGAATAGCTCGAACACCGGTTTTGGAAAAGGCCGGATAATCGAATGCCCCGTTAGTTTCTGAGAAATTAGTTAATAATTTCTGACACCTCTTCTTTTCGATGCAAACACTCTACCTACTCAGGCGTACGTGGCGTATGAGTAACCGCTCTTTTCTGATCATATTTCACACAAAAAAACGGTGCGAATCGGTGAAAATCATTTGACGAATCATTATTTTCTTATTTATGAATAGATTTTCTTCGTTGGAAATTTTTTTTCTAAAGGAAGAGGCTTTAGCCCAAGTGCAAAACATTTACACCGAAACTATTATTTTTAACTATTCTTCCTGTTAAAGTTTGAATTTTTTGCATTGTTCCATAAAAAAAAAAAAAAAATCTGGAATGTTTAATTAATTTCTGAGAAACTATCAGGGCTATCGAAAAGTCATTTATACATGGTTTATGGAGAATTTTATATTCTTTTTCATTTTGGACCACTCTTTTTCTTAAGGTGAATAACGCTAAATTGGAAATATCTCGAAAACGAAACCATTTAAAAAAAAAATTAACTCGATTTTCGGAATCAGCGAGCGATTCTACATACAGATTTGATAGTGGCGTCTGGAGAACAAAAAAAAATAAAAATTTGTGTAACCGGAGTGTATATTGTTTTTCATGTTTTTTTTTCAATACATTACACAGAAGTTTTCCTATACTCAACTGTGGCGCTCATGTATTGAGCTTAAGTCCTTAAAATGATTGCTATGGGATCAGAGGTCCTTTGCATATACTAACTACTCCTATACCAGGGTAAAACTTCTTCTTTCATTGAACCGGATTCAAAAAAATGTCTTTACTTTCATAGGAATTTTTGCAAACTGAATTAACCTTGACTCAAGTCTCTTACCGGCGAGCTAAAGCACAAGTAGATTATGGATGGGGTTCTGTTTCATTTTACTTTTCGTCGAAATTTAGAGAAACTCAAACTACTTGACTCAGGTGGCTAAAATTGTGAGAGTAATACACCAATGGATGGCATGCGACAGGAGCAAGTACTTACTATATAGGAAAGCAAAAAGTCAATGACTCATCACGCTGCCCTATTAAATATCAATCGACTGTGGAACGATGGTCTCTTCTGATATCAGCGCAGAAGGAAATAGGCATTGAATACCTAAATGTAATTGAATTTTTCAACACCCTTTTGGTGCCCTTTCAAAAAATTAGAAGTTACAACTAGGATAAGACTTTCTTTTTTAAGCAACTATTCACTTTTTTCGCCTCCAATAAGTCTATACATAGAATAAGTTCGGACAATTCTAATACGTGTATACAAGTTTAAACAGGGGTAAAGAGCGATATTGTTCCTTCTTCTTCACCCACCCACCTCGGATGAACTATATGCAAAATCACTATTTTATACTCTAACGGATTTCTTGCTAATTTTAATATATCTTTTACGCCATTAACCTTACAACGCTGAAATCAATTTTGCAGCATTTCGGTCGTTTTGTCGAACTCATTCGCAATAAATTGAATATTTTCACCTACTGAAACTTGCATGCAGTTTAGTAGTAACTATGTGAAAGTGGATGTGGAAATGGAAGAGCGCACGATTTTCAACTAAATTTTCACAAGCACACTTGTGTGGCTTTTTTTCTTTCCTTCTTTTTGTTGCTATAAACATTTGCCCTTTTCGCCAAAGTGTTCGATGTTCAGTGCTACGGCGCGAAAAATTAACTGCCTTTGAAGGCAATGGAGTTGAATGTGCTCATAGCTTTGGTTTTACAGTTGGCGGCGGTTAAGGTGTGGATAACGTGTGCGCCAATACGTATCTGCGAGTGTGAGCGTTTATGTTTTGTATTTTTTTTTCTAGATTTTTTTTTGCCAGCTGGTTTTTACGTGTTGTTCTAGCAGGTATTGACTTTAACGGCGCTTTTGTAGGTGCAAAATTTTTTATTTTTATTTGAAGAGAGGCCCATAGCGCTTTGGTACATTGTTTTCTGACCGATGATTTTGCACAATGACTTTGCATGGATGTGTATATATAAGGTGGTAGGTTTATTGAAACGAGTATTGCACGTTTTGCGGAAATTGTGGCAAAACTAAGAACTTGAGCGCTTGCATGGTTTCTCCAACACTTTGCCAGCCAGCATACTGAAAAAGATTTTAAAAAGCGCCATTTCATTTAGGTTGCATGTTCGAGATTTAATTTTTTCCATTTTCTTTTTTGTTTTTTTTTTTGTTTGTACTCTGCACGCTTGACTTTGCTTAACGCCAGCTAGCCGTATTAAATGGCAATTTGAAGTAGAAAAATGGTAAAAAGAGTGCGGTAAAGAGTGCATAGTAAAATGCCTCTTTTTAATTTACAGTTACCTCGGAAGAAAAAAAACCAAATGACCACAGAACCCATTGTGCCAATTGCAATGGCTGCCGCTTAGTGGCAATAAAACGCCAGCCAATCTAATTCCAATCAAAGCATTGCATTCTACAGCTGACCACCCAGCACTTTTTTCTTCGCATTTATCTCCAAAAAAAAAAAAAAACATGAATAAAAAACATTGCACATTTATTTTTATGTGTAAAGCAATACTGCACTTGAAGTACACTCCTTTCAAGGCCATATTTACTGCTATCGACTTCTTTCGTTTCCTACTCACTCATCTTCAACATTACCAACACTTAAGCTAATGCAACTTTAAATTGCTGCTGCTGTTGCCTGTATTATTGTTATAAGTTTTCTTACTCGTTTGCTTTACAAAATAGAGTTGCTGAGCTTTTACCGCTATACACAATTCCCATAGACATTAATGGGTGTTGCAACGTGAATCCTTCGAGGCCACTTCAGTGGCTGGCTGGCTGGCTGGCTGGCGAGCGAGCTGCCTACTTTACTAAAAAGCTAAAAAGTAACAAAGTCATTAATGAGAATTATTGCTGTGTGCTGGCGAAATCGTTGCTTAAAAGGCTTTCTGTTAACTAACTTACCTGCTTGCTTCGTGGTGTGTGCACATTAGGGGGGCCAAAAAGAGAAAAAGTGGGAATTTTAACGCTCTCACTTCTATACCGAAAAAAATATAGCGCTATTTTTTATTTTGAAATCAAACAATTTTTAGAGGTCGCCCAAAGCGCTCAAAGTTTTCCNTGTATTTTTTGGGGATTTTGGCGGACCTATAAAACATAGTTACTATGAAAAAATTGCTAAATAAACAATCGGGGATTATATTGACTATTTTTTCCTTAACAAATACATAGAAAACTTTGAGCGCTTTAAGCGACTTCTAAATATTTTTTGATTTAAAAAAAAATATATATATACCCCAATTTTTTTCGGTACAGAACAAATGAAGGGGATGGGAGCACAAAAATTCCAACATCACTTTTTCTCATGCATTTTTGGACCACCCGAATGTACATACATATGTTTGTATGTAGTGCTAAGAGTCAGATCGGGCTACTGCAGTAGTAGCAGTTGTCGGTTGCATTATTCGCTGCTGCAAATTTCTTTCAAGTTTATGGTAAAAGGAAGCTGCGGTTTCCTGGCAATCATTTCCTGCTCAACGCGAGGTGCTGTAAGTGCCAATAAAGTAAAGCGCTTTTAACAATTGAACTCAAATAGAATACAAAAAAAAAATCTGAAGATAGGAGATTTTCAAAACAAAAATTTCTTTTAAATATCATTACTAAGTAAAACCTTTCATTTAAAATTCTTACTTATTGTAGCAAGCATTTTTAAGAGCAATCTAAGACCAAAGTGATGTAAAGATGTGCTTAAATCTTATGAAGCCTTACCGACTGAACTTATGTAATTATGGAGAAGAATAACCGCAAAAAGTTAAAGTTACTGAAAATGATTCCCTCACATACCTAACTATTAAAGATCTTGGTTCTGCCTGCAATTGGTGGTTTCATTGTCTTATTATTATGCTCAGTAGAGGATGCTTCCAAGCCTTTAAACCATTTTTGTTTGATGTAAAATGATAGTAGGTCCTCCAAGGACGTTCTTCCCCATTTCTAGACGCTTTTCGGCAGTGTAGAGGAAACGGTTTACAAGTTTTAAAGCCAAGCGCACATTTTGCCAATACGAATCCGTATCTATTCCGGTGTGAAGCCTAAAGTTTGGTTTGAGGGTTCTCCCTTTTCCATGTTAATCGACCCCACAGTGGCTACTATGTATGTAGAAAATGCAAGAGAGGCTGTATGCTTTGAACCATTTCCAGGAATCCCATATACCTACGATTCCTTTATGCATACTTGTTCTCCTTTCCTTGAATATTACTGCGTAACAGAACCCAATGCAGACTGATTAGATGCTTTAAGAAAGTCGTTACTGACCAAAGTGACTTGGTGGTAGTTTGAATGTCCTCAGTGAAGGCGAGTTTTGGTAGAGCTAGTCAGTTGTATATATCTCAGCTTGGAAAACACTTCCGTAATGTGGAAGTCAATAGATCCTTCTCAAATAGAGACACTGCGAGCGGACGCCGGATGCTAGTCCAACGTTTATTTTTGAACCATCTTAGTATGAACATTGGGATTTTGTCATCGGATAGAACGATATAGAGCTCTGTTGAGAAAATGGACTCCGAAATTTCGAGCCAAGTCCACTTCTTTGCTCCACACCAACTTCCTCAAGAATGAGAGGAGAATCCCTGCCAATTAATTGCAGCCTGCTGGAGGCCCTAAGCTTCATAGCGATCTTAGCTGCGGCGCTTTTCACACAAATGTCTAGAAGAAACATTAACATATATTGATAGATTAAATGAAAGTTTGCTGATATTATCCCTAAAAAATATCAAAATTCAAAACCTACAAAAAATGCGATATCTATTTATGCAAGCGTTTTATTTTAGTAAATAAATCTTATCATCATTATCATTACCAATACCATAGCCGTTAGCATTTCGTTTAACGTTACCCCTACCGATAATTTTACTACTAATTTTACCACTGCCTTTACCATTACCAGTACCATTACCATCACCATTACCATTACCATTACCGTTGCCATTACTATTATCATTACCATTAAAATTACCATTACCATTACTATTACCATTACCATTACCATTACGATTACCAATACTATCATCGTTACCATTACCATAACCATAAATATTACCATTACTATATTCATTACCATTACGATTAACATTACTATAGCCATTACCATCACTGCGCCATAACGATTGAAGTATCTTTAACCCAACCTGAGGAGCTCTTGGAGGTTGATATTAGTCGTATCTTTAACTTCGATTGCTGCCCTTCATAACATCTTGGTATCACAAAGAATTTCTTCTATAATGTCCAAATGTGTCCACTTAAGTTTTTAAGATTTGACGGTTAAAAAAAAGGCTCTTGAAATTAGGGCAAAGCTAAAGTCAAAATCTTGCGGATTAGATAGACAGGAAATCATCCGCGGAAAGTTGTACCCTGTGTAACCTCAGCGAACGCTGGTCGAAACAGCAAGATATTCGCACCCGCGACTGGATTGGGAGTGGGTTAGGGACTTTCTTTGGGCTGACAAAGCCACAATTCACAATTTTGGTGATCATCATGACAAGATTGGTGGTCACTCGTTGACAAAAAATACCATATTACGTCCTCTTTATGATATCCCTTAGGTCCTTAGATGATGATTTGTTGGATTCGTTTTATGTTTGTGGTTTGCAAAGTTGCGGTATAAACATCGAAAAAAAAATCCCCAAAAAATCCGAACAATATCCGAGATACCTGAAATGAACTAAAAATAAAAATAAATTAAAAAATATAACGAAAAATGACCAAATCCGGTTATTAGATGAAAAATATTTTTTATTATGCCGATAGGAGTTATAACAAAAGATTTATTTTTTACGAAAGATAGGAATATTGATGAAAACGGAGATGGAGAAGATAAAAATGATGAAAATAAGAGAGGATGAGTGAAATAACTGGTATCAGACAACGTAAAAATAAACGTTGGGTAATAAGTGTTATCAAGCAACGTAAAAAAATAAAAGTTGAGAAATAACTGTTATCTGGCAACGCAAAAAATAAACGTTGGGTTTAACTCTTATCGGCGAAATAAAAAACATTTCTCATCTTATAACAGTTATGGAACAACGTTTTTCGATAAAACTTATAACTGTTATGTACCTGGAAAAAAACACAACAGAAAAGAAAACTAATTATTCATTTAAATTTTTTACCAATGCCCAAAAGTTAATACAAAAAAAAAACATTTTAAGATTTATATATAAAGCGGTCCTATTTGTTATTTTTAAAATATCTTATTTCTATATTAGGTCAATACCCATTTCTTTAAAGGAGGTTCTAATAATTTTAAAGCAGACTTAAAGTTGAATATGCACTTAGTTTTTTGCCTTCGCTTTTTGTACTTTTAACATTTCTTTAAATCATCACCATTCGCTACTACCGATTCTATTCACACTCGTACAATTTATTAGTGAATCCTGCGGGAGCAGTTTGCTTCATTTCACTCTTCCGGTTTCACTAGAAGCAAGTTTACAATTTTTTCTTTCTACTCGCCTCTTATTCAATATTTGTTTATTTTTCTGCTCTCGTATTTTATTGCCTTCATCACAATCGCAGCGCTGCGATTTCATAGCGATATTTTCATGCAAAACCAGTTCAAAAAAAGAAATACCCCCAACTCATATAAAATACATTCACTGAATTGAGGGATTGCGGGTGTAATCGTAAAAAAAAAGCACACAGCTGACGGTTGCGCTGAAAAGCCAGGTGGGTGCAAGCAAGCTGGTCGCCGCTCGCTAGACGAACTAAACTGCATACATATTTACATATGGTTTTAAGTGTAAATTTTTATACGAGTATGTATGTACACATGTACGTATTAAATACTTGCGACAAATGACTGTTGGAAGGGTGGCAGCTTAAATTGTAAACTAGTACTGTGTATGTAGTGTGTTGACGACACACTGTCTGCGCGCAGTCAGCAACAAATACAAATATTTATACATACATATGTATGTATGTCGGTCATTTTACTCACTGCCTTTGCTGCTGGAATTTGTGGTTTAACTCGCTGCTGCAGGGCTGCCTGCCTGCTTGTCCGACTGGCTCTGGCCGGCTGACAAGTCGGTTAGTTATATGGCTGTGGTTTTGCAACAATTTGCAATGGCTCAACTTCTTATTTTATTGGTT
>NW_016164705.1:16748-30350 GCF_001687245.7 Rhagoletis zephyria | reverse complement strand
TTGTTTAGGTATGTCGGCAGATCGCCAAATTTATATTTCACATCGCCCAATACTTATATTTAAAAAGNATTTGACATTTTCGAGACCAATAATTTGAAAATAAATCAAATCAGCTGCTCTACTGATACTACCTGTTCAATGTACCTTGATACCACCTTATATAAATTCGCCTTGGAATTATGTATGTATGTGGAAGTCTGTCGGTTTGTTATTTCTACGTAAAAATGACATTCTATGCAGTGCAGTACAAAGTATGCATAACTGAGCTATAACGCAAAGGCGTCAGAAAACGCTCTTGTTTAGGTATGTCGGCAGATCGCCAAATTTATATTTCACATCGCCCAATACTTATATTTAAAAAGAAATGATACACCTTAGATACCAGAAGCAACAAAATACATCTAAATGCATGGTGTAACTATGCCATCACCTAAATGTTGTTTAATAGTCTTGATTTTGCCTAAAAAAAATGAGAGGACTTAAAAACTTCAAATGTGCGTACATCAAACTGGCTGGCACACTATATATTATAGCAATTTGATCGTTGTGAAGCAGAAACAAATGGTTCCACAATGTTGATACACACCAAAGATTATAGGCTGGTTTCTCCAACTCAACTTAGTTAAGCCAATTATCTTGACTTAGTCAAGAATAAGCTGTGTAAAACGCAGGGAAAATTTTAGAATGGTAACCCCCCCCGAGTACGGAATTAAGGAAAATAGGGTGGGTAGAGGGGGTTCTAAAGGGGGTATATGTAAAGTTTTAAAGCGCGGAACCTTATAGTTTTTAAGTAATTTGTTATTAAAGTTACTAATTTTCACCAACTTGTATGGGACTATTTTACAATATATAATCATGAACGAAAGACACAAGATCACGTAAGAACAAGAGAGTGAAAAAAGTCGATTTTTTTAGCGGGTTCTACGCCATCTTGTTTCACTGGAAAACAAGCGAAAAGTAAACAAAGCAAAGAAAACGAAAACCAAAGTTAACCAAAATTATTGTCAGCCACTTTAAGCGCACAATTTAGGTAAAATGATGCAATAAAATGCTTGAAAATGTGTTGTCATGTTGAATTAACTCATCTTTACTTAAATAAAAGTGTAAAATAGTGGTGCCTGTGATGTAAACAAACGCTCAGCTGACGAACCCGCTTTCGCAAACTTTTTTCTCAAAACCAGTTACAAATACAACGTCGCGTTCTTACGTGATCTTGTATTTTTGGTTCATGATATATAATGCACTTTCCACAAAATTTACACGTTATTTACACTCAATATATGCGCAGAAAGAGTGTGCACGTTCAAACAAATAAATACTTTAAGTATATAACAGCTTTTTTATCAAAAATTGATTGTTATTTAATTTTATGCGAGTACATGCAGAATATGTGCAAATGGCAGCAGGACTGTGTTGCCATATCTAAAAAACCAAGAGTGGAAAGCAAGACCAAAAGAAAATACGATAAGGTTATTTTGTTCAGATTAAAATAAATAGTAGGGGGATCAGGGGCTGAACACCTTTCTGCGTAGGCGGCCTTCGGCCGCGCTTAGGAATTATAACCTCACAACGTAGAATTCTTCTTTCTGTGCTGCCGAAGAAAAGGGGCCTTTTGCATAGAACACCTTTCTGCGTAGGCGGCCTTCGGCCGCGCTTAGGAATTATAACCTCACAACGTAGAATTCTCCTTTCTGTGCTGCCGAAGAAAAGGGGCCTTTTGCATAGAACACCTTTCTGCGTAGGCGGCCTTCGGCCGCGCTTAGGGATTATAACCCTTACTACGTAGATTTCTCCTTTCTGTGTGACCTAACTGGGGCTACCGCCCCAGTGATGTAACCTTGGGAAAGGATGAGGTAACTAGAATTCCCTTTCTGTGTGGTAAACCTGGGGCTGGCGCCCCAGTGATGTCTATTTTGGTTGGCCTTAAAGGAAAGCCAACTGCACCTTTCTGTGTAGGCGGCCTTCCGCCGCACTTAGGGGATTATAACCCTCACTACCTAGAATTCTTTCTGTGTTGCCGGAAGAGGGGAATATGACCACAAACCCCCTACTATTTATTTTTATCTGAACAAAAGAACCTTATCGTATTTTCTTTGGTCTTCCTTGCCACTCTTGGTGTTTTTAGATATGGCAACACAGCCCTGCTGGCATTTGTACATGTTCTGCATGTACTCTCATAAAATTAAACAACGATCAGTTTTTGATAAATAAAGCTGTAATATACTATAAGTATTTATTTGTTTGAACGTGCACACTCTAACTGCGCATATATTGAATGTAAATAACCTGTTAATTTAGTGGAAAGTGCATTATATATTGTAAAACAAGTTGGTTAAAATTACAAACTTTAATAACAAATTCCTTAAAAAGTATAAGGTTGCGCGCTTTGAAACTTCACACAGGGAACTGTTAGGCCCCCCTCTACCTCCCATATTTTCCTTAATGCTGTACTCCGGGCTTACCAATCTAAAGCCCACCCCTCACAAGCCAGCTTGACTTACATTCTTAAAATGTGGCCACAACAATAAATGCTAGGCATACAACTATTGGTTTGTATGTAGTTTCTAAGCAGCAGGGTCCTTCTTGCCTTTAACTTTCCTGCCAATTGCTGCGGCTGCCTCAACATCAATAGGTGCAGCCTTAACAAATGGAATTTCATTTTTATATTTTTCTGGCATATATTTTTTCAACGGTTCTGGCACTCGCACACCAGTCTCACTTTGATGGTTCTCCAGAATAGCACAAATAACTCGTGTAGTTGCGCACATTGTAGCGTTTAACATATGAACATAATCGACAGCCGAGTTCATTTTTTTCGTTTGGCCGTAGCGCACGAGCAATCTTCGGGCTTGATAATCTAAACAATTCGAACAGGAAACAAGTTCTCGGAATGCACAGCTGCCGCCAAACCACGCTTCTAAGTCCAGTTTCTTAGAAGCGGCATTATTAAGTGCTCCAGATACAATGTTTACAATACGATATGGTATATCTAGTGATTGACAGAACTTCTCTGCATTGTCAATCATTTCATCCATCATCTCCCAAGATTTATTGTCGTATGGAGAAGTGAGTACGAACTGTTCTACTTTTTCAAACTGATGAACCCGGAAAATTCCACGCGTATCGCGTCCATGGGAACCAACCTCTTGACGAAAACAAGTGGACAAACCGGCATATTTTATTGGCAGTGAAGATTCCGGCAACCACTCATCACGATGGTATGCAGCTATTGGTTGTTCGGAAGTCGCGATAAGGTATTTTTCATCGACCCCCGTTTCATCGCTACGTTCGCTACCTTTTCCTACCACCTTGTATAGTTCCTCATCGAATTGAGAAAGTTGTGCTACCTCCTGCATCACATCTTTACGCATAAAGAAAGGGGTATACAGTGGCGTATAACCACGATTGCTCAACATATGCAGTGAATGTTGAATCAGCGCTTGCTCAAGGAAAACTGCTGGGCCAGTTAAGAAATATCCACGACCACCAGACACTGCTGCACCCTTTTCCGCGTTCATGCCATCTATCATTACAATTAGATCTACATGCGAATATTTTCCACGATGTTGGCAATCACCAAACGTGCGCTCTACTCGATTTTCATTTTCATCATTAGAAACCGGCACTGACTCATGTAAATGATTACCGACCTCACGCAAAGCATTATTGCGCAACTGTTCTGCTTTCTGAAGACATTGCTCATTATCCGTCATTGCTGTATCAAGTAGAATCCGAACCTTTTTTATTTGATTTACCGACAAGGGACACAATGATTCAGAAGTGAGCTCAATCAAATTTTTTAAAATAGTATCAGGAACTTCTTCTGCTTCATTTCCTTGTGGTTCTTTTTTCTTCATTTTTTCACCAATCTCTTTGCTGCATAGGTTTTTTATTTTGTTTAAATTGTCTGCACGGTGTCGTCGATGACGCCATTCGGCATCTTGTTGGATGACTGCCTCCACAAGAGCCAAGTCCTTAAAACGTTTTTTCTGATTTTCTCTAATGACATCTGGGTTTCCGCCCTTATCGCTGCGAAACAAATCCAAATCCAAAACCATTGTGGTTTTCTGTTGTCACAATTAAATCACAACGTGGCGAAGAATTCTCCAAACGAACTTTTAGGAATTCTAAAGATACATCGATGTTTCGAAAGAATCGATATGATGGCAACACCATGGATGTTTTCTGGCTTTACTGGGACGCTACACGATCAAGACAACGACAATTTTCGGATCGTTAGCTAACGATTCCGGCAAGTTTCGTTAAGTGCTATTCTCAGGCACACTTTTAGTGAATATTGTCGGTAGCTTTAACAGTTGTCTAACGAAATTTGTCGATAGCGTAGCTACGAATATTTTGTCCTTGAAGAGCCTAACGATAAAATAGTTTTTTGGGAAAATTTTCCAATACGGAACCGGCTTTTAAAAAAAAAACAAAAATGAGGGGGTTTAGAGCGGCTTTTTGTGATTGTAAATCTGAAAACCCCACCCTCCGTAGGCTTATAGTTTTTATGAAAATTGAATTTTAAGTTGCAAAAAATGTCAACTTCAACCTCACTTTTTGCTTTGTAAACCAATTGTATTACAATGTCGGTGCTGCACAAAACAAAAAAATGCCCAAAAAAAAAGCACTGAAAACGAGAAACAATAAAAACGGGCATTGTAATTAACTTTTTTTTTTAAATTAAATATCGATGTATTGATAAAAAAAAGTGATTCAGTCTAAAATCGAGAGATTTTGTAATACAAATGTTAACTTAGTTATTTATCGATTTTTATGGGAAAAGCGGCGCAGCCGAAAATTTTTAATAAAACATCGCGCGATTTTTTATTACAAATTTTCATTATTTATCGAAGTATTGATTTTTATGAAAAAAGGGCCGCAGGCGAAAATTAAAAAAAAAACCGCGCGATTTTTTATAAAAAATTTTCATTATATATCGAAGTATTGATTTTTATGGGAAAAGCGCCGCAGGCGAAAATTTTTAATAAAAAATCGCGCGATTTTTTATTAAAAATTTTCATTATTTATCGAAGTATTGATTTTTATGGAAAAAGCGCAGCACAAATAAGTGCGTATAATTAGGGGTATAAGTGTACAATACGTACATTGCTCTTATTAAAAATAATAATATTAGGATCGATACGGGTCTTACTCCTGATCATACGGTATAAATAAATCGCGCGTTTTTTTATTAAAAATTTTCATTATCGAATTATCGATGTACGTTATGTACATTTGTATACTTTTAACTATAATAACACCAGTAAATATTATTTCCCCCCGAAAAAAATTATACCGTTATGATCAGGAGTAAGACCCCTATCGATCCTAATATTATTATTGTGCAATGTACGTATTGTACACTTATACCCCTAATTATACGCACTTATTTGTGGTGTATTTTTTTTAACGTATGGTAGCATACATTTTGTGTTACTGTCAGCCATTGTAATTTCTGCTTGTTTGTGAAATGTGCAAACGTTTGTGAAGACATTTATAAACGCGTTTTACTTAATTAATTAATTAATAATTGTATATTAAGGTATTACAAACGCATGCGAACCTTTTAAGGATAATATATTTGTGTAAATAAAAGTGATAGGTGTGGAGTTATAATAAAATGTGGTGATAGCAGGCGGGATATTTTAACAACAAATAACTTAAGTACTATTAGCAACAACATTGTGAAAGTGATAAATATAGTTAAAGGAGACCTCCAATAGTATCCCCACCGAGTTTCATAAAAAAATTCACTATACTTTGCACGGAATAGCAATTGGTTCCGTAATGGAAATATCAGCCAGTTTTTTTTAAAGAAAAATTAGACAAAATTCATGAATGAGCAAACTATTATAATAAAAAATGACTAATAAATAAACATTTATCACATACATATGCGTATGCTTATTGTTATTATCTATTTAATTTATTACACTGTGCAATTTGAAAACTTAGGCAAAATTTTTATAGTTTTGCTTACTTAATTACGGCATTCCAAATTTGATTGCTCCCTCCATTTTGTCAGATTGGCTCCTGTTTTCGAGATAACCGTACTTGAAAATTTGCTTCAATTTTAACTTTTTTGTAAACAACTCTCTGTCTTATACCATGTTCTGACCGCTGTTGGGATTGTGGGTTGAAGCCTTCTTACACCGGCTGTTCACACCGGCTGTTGGTGTTTTCGTTGACATTTCTTACATCCTTCGTTTACAGTTTTGCTAAAAAAAAAAACAAAATACCTTTCTTTCATTTTCTTCTCACTGTATAGCATTCTTTTTCTTTTATTGTTATTCTAATTTGGCCAGCCAATTAACAATAAATCCGNGGATGAATATTGGAAAAAGTCTATAGCAGACACCGATTGGAATGGGAGGAGCGTGAGTTTTCAAGTGGTTTTCGTTTGACAGATTTTACATGGACGAAAACGCACGTTTTAGCTAAAAAACTCACGTTCCACTCATTCCAGTCGGTGTCTTTACTAGTATTTTAGATATGTTTATTGCAGTGGAAGTCATATTTTATTATCTATAATACGCTGGTTGGGATTTAGTAGCTTTATTTCTTAACAGATAATTATCACAAATTATCACTAATTTCTGCTGGATAGCGTTTCTTAACCCAAAAAACTACCAGAAACTAGCAGCTCTCTCTCGTTCTTACGCTTATTTTTTTGGCTCTCCTGCTAATTTTTGCTATTAATATTTTTACTAGCAGCTGTCAAAATGGATAAACAAAAATTCGGGCCAAATATTTACAATAGTCAAATACATCGATCAGCTGTTTACTGCTAGTTTTGCTTTTCTTTACTTTTTCTTTATTTCGCTCTCTGTGAGCGTAATTCTCGCAATTTTGCCATTCTTTTTCTTCCTGATAATTATCTGCTAGAAAAGAAAAGAAACAAAGCCTTTGTCAATTGGCTGGCCAAATTAAAATATGAATAAAAGAAAAGGTTGCTAATGATAAGAAAATGGGGTAGTAGTGCACTTTACCTTCTTCTTATTCTTTATTGGCGCTGTAAACGCCTAAGCGATTTTGGCCGAGTCCAAAACAGCACGCCAGTCATTTCTCTTCTGTGCTAACTGACGCCAATTGGAAATGCCAAGTGAAGCCAAGTCGTTCTCCACCTGGTCTTTCCAACGCAGAGGAGGCCTTCCTCTTCCTCTCTTACCAGCAACGCGGCCCGCGTTGAATATTTTCAGAGCAGGAGCGTTTCTGTCCATTCGAACGACATTTAACTCGCTGCACTATGTCTATATCGTTGTAAAGCTCATACAGCTCATCGTTAAATCGTCTGAGATATTCGCCATCACCAACACGTAAAGGTCGGTAAATATTTCTCTCGAAAACTCCAAGAGCCGCCTCATCAGATGCTTTCATTGTCCATGCATCTGCGCCATACACCAGCACAGGCATGATGAGTGACTTATAGAGTGTGATCTTTGTACGACGAGAGAACTTTACTTCTCAATTGCCTACTCAGCCCAAAGTAGCACTTGTTGGCAAGAGTGATTCTCCGTTGGATTTCAAGGCTGACGTTATTATTGGTGTTAATGCTGGTTCCCAAATAAACGAAGTCGTCTACTTTTCAAACTTGTAACTATCAACAGTGACGTGGCTGCCACGACGCGTATGCCCTGACTGTTTGTGTGATGACAGAAGATACTTCGTTTTGTTCTCGTTCACCACCACACCCATTCGCGTTGCTTCTCTATCCAGTCCTGAGAAGGCAGAACAGACGTAGCCCTTGTTTTACCAATAATACCGATGTCGTCGGCATACGCCAGCAATTGTACGCTCTTGTAAAGTATTTTGCCTGAGCAGTTCAGTTCTGCGACTCTTATTATCTTCTCTAACATCAGATTACAGAAATTACACGAAAGAAAGTCCTCTTGTCTGAAACCTCGTTTGGTATCAAACGGCTCGTAGAGGTCCTTCCCTATTCTGACGGAGCTGGTGGTATTGCTCAACGTCATTTTACACAGCCGTGTTCGTTTCGCGGGGATACCAAATTCAGACATCGCGGCATAAAGGCAACTTCTATTCGTGCTGTCGAAAGCGGCTTTGAAATCGACAAATAGATGGTGTGTGTCGATCCTATTTTCGCGGGTCTTTTCCAAGATTTGGGGTATTGTGAATACCTGATCTAAGGTGGTTTTGCCAGGCCTAAAGCCACACATATAAGGTCCATCAGTTCGTTGACGGTGCGCTTCAGTCTTTCGCACAATACACTCGATAAGACCTTATAACCTATGCTTAGAAGGCTGATTCCGCAGTAGTTGGCGCGAATGGCGGGGTCGCCTTTCTTGTGGATTGTGCAGAGCACACTTAAATTCCAGTCATCGGGCATGCGTTATCTGACCATATTCTGCATACGAGCTGATGCATGCACCTCATCAGCTCCTCGCCGGCGTACTTGAATAGCTCGGCTGGCAGGCCGTCAGCTCCAGCAGCTTTGTTGTTTTTCAGTCGCGTAACCTCTATTCGTACCTCGTCATAATCAGGCGGTGGGACAGCTACTCCATCATCATCGACTGCAGACTCGGGTTCGTCTTCTTCACTACTTTCAGCGCTGCTACCAATCAGTAGGTTGTAAAAGTGTTCCCTCCACAATTTAAATACATTCTGGACATCGTTCACTAGGTCGCCATTCCTTCCGTAAGTCGCCTAACCCTCTGGTAGAATTTTCGGGCATTCTTCCTGTCTGCCAGCATCTCAAGCTCTTCGCACTCACGTATTTCGGCCTCTCTCTTCTTATTGCGGCAAATACGTCTCGCTTCCTTCTTCAGTTCCCTATAACGGTTCCACCTGGCTCGAGCTGCGCCCAATCGCAGCGTAGCCCTATAGGCGGCGTATTTTTTCTCTACGGCTTCTTGACATTCCTCATCATACCAGTTGTTCTTTCTGGCTCCCTGAAATCCAACAACTTCTTCGGCGGCGGTACTTAATGTTCGGTAAATGTGGTTCCACTGCTCGCGTATGTCGGATTGTTGAAGAGTGCTCTCAGAGAGCAGGTGTGCGAGTCGAGTGGCGAATAAATTGGCCGTAGGTTGTGATTGCAGCTTTTGACGTTAAGCTTTCCTTGCATTGCTGGGCGCACATTTTTTGCTGCAGAGAGGCATAGAAGATAGTGGTCCGAGTCGATGTTTGGCCCTCGGAGTGTACCTACGTCTAAAACGCTTGAAGCATGCCTTCCGTCTATCACAACATGATCGATTTGGTTTCTCGTTTTTCGATCTGGAGACAGCCATGTAGCTTGGTGGACGTTCTTATGCTGGAACCTGGTACTACATATTACCACTGTTTCGGGCCCCGGCAAAGTCGATCGGCCTCAGTCCGTTATCGGACGTTTCGTCGTGGAGGCTGAATTTTCCGACAGTGGCGCCAAAGATCCCTTCCTTGCCCACCTTGGCATTAAAATCGCCAAGCACGATTTTGACATCGTGTCGAGTGCAGCGCTCATATGTACGTTCCAAGCGCTCATAGAAGATATCCTTGGACTCCTCATCCTTCTCTTCCGTTGGGGCATGGGCGCAGATGAGCGAGATGTTGAAAAATCTAGCTTTGATGCGGGTTGTGGCTAGACGTTCGTCCACCGGGGTGGACGCCAGTACTAGGCGACGGAGTCTCTCTCCTACCACGAATCCAACACTGAATTTTCGCACCTTTACGTGGCAACTGTAGTAGACGTTCCAAGGCTTCACACCTACTTTTTCTTGCCCCGTCCATCGCTTTTCTTAGATGGCGGCGATGTCAGCCTTTGTCTTCCCGAGGACATCAACCAGCTGCGCAGAGGCACCTTCCCCATTAAGGGTCTGGATATTCCAGGTGCATACCCTTAAATCATAGCCCTTTATACGTTTGCCATGGTCGTCATCAAAAAAAGGGGGCTCATCCGAGACTGTTTGTTCTTTTTCATTAGGCGGGGTTTTAACGTGGCGGGACCCAAACCCAGCGCACGCGAAGTTCTACGACTTCTCTCTTTAGCTCGCTCCCAAACGGGTGTTTGGTTGCTACCCAGAGGATACGTAGATAGAAATATCTGAGCTGCGATTTGAACCGTACGCACCGTCGCTTCTGGCCACTCCTATGTGAATGACAGTAAAAAGTTTTCCACTTCTGCGCACGGAACCATACTCCTCCTCCACTTTAGCTTACATGGCCAAATATTGACGAAAAATTTCGAGAGTGGTATCAATCGACATGTTTTAACGCCAATAATAATAATCCGGGGGCGGGGACTAATTTTTTAAATTAATTAAAGACTTATTTGCACAAAACACTTGCACCTTTCGCACTTTCTTTTGATGCATTTCACGCAAATAAATGGAGTACTTGAACACAGGGAAGAAGGCGGACGCAGGATACTCGTACAGACCCATCTCCCTCCTATCCCCAGTGGCAAAAACCATGGAAGCACTACTCCTCCCCAGACTGACGAAGCATCTGCAGCCGAACCAACGTGAGTCAATGTCACAGAAGAGCATACCCATTAAGTAGCAAGCTGCCAGTCGCCTGTTAGCGTCCTAGCGAGTACCTGGAAGTCGAATGACCGCGACTTGCAGAATTGGACCGCCTCAGCTCGGACGAACGTGATAACCGTACTGTGTGGTCGTCAGTCATCAGTCGAATTCCGAAACGCCAAGTCCAAGTCGCGAAGAATTAAACAGGGAGTCCCTCAAGGCGGCGTACTCTCCCCGACACGGTTTAATCTCTCCATTGCCAAACTCCCTCCGCCGCCAGCAGGAGTAAACTTGGTTAGCTACGCCGATGACTGCACTTTAATGGCAACTGGCCCAAACATCGACAGACTTTGCGATCAAATAACCGACTATTTCACCGATCTTTCCAACTTCTTCACTGCAAGGAGCCTCCAAATCTCCGCCGTAAAATCCACCGCCACACAATTTACAATCAGACCAAGAAGGTAGGGCTAGAACTGAACGTCTTCGTCGATGGCGCCAAAATACCGACGACTAATCACCCTAAAATCCTAGAAGTGACGGTCGATAGCCTTTTCTCCTTCTCCGCGCATGCCACAGCCACATGTAACAAACTCCGGGCCAGGAACAAAGTCCTCAAATCGCTAGCCGGCAGCACGTGGGGAGCCGACAAAGAAACTCTGCTCGCGACTTACAAGGCAATTAGCCGGTCAGTGGCAAACTACGCGGCAACAGTGTGGACGGAGGGGACAAGCGACACCCGGTGGAGGAATCCCCAAACCTGCCAGAACGCAGCTCCACGTACGGCTACAGGCTGTCATCTCTTGTCGTCCGAGCATCACCTCCATGAAGAAAGCCAGATGCTGGCGGTAAAAGAACACTACACCATGCTGTCGAAGCAATACCTCGTGGGTTGTCACCGAGAGAACCACCCCAATAACGCCTTGCCTCGAAACGAACCGCCCCCACGACACGTAAGACGACACCTGCACGACTGGAAGGCAGACATTGACCCGTACGTAGACCATCCATTCGACGCAACAAGATTCAGAGCGGCGCTCAACACCCTACACAGCGATGTGGTCAGAACGAGCCTCAGCACGCGCAATGACAACATCGTCTTAGGTGGTCGGCCGCCGCCCCTAAATTTAGAGGAATCTGAACTGCCGAGAGAGACCAGGTGCACCCTAACACAACTCCGTTCGGGCTGGTGTCACCCACTCAACACTTACCTCTCCCGGCTAAATTCACAAGTGGCAAACACCTGCCCCGCATGTGGGCAAGGTCCCCATGACACCCAGCACCTCTTCACATGCACCTCCAGCCCTACGACCATGGCACCAGAAGCGTCTGGACCGTGCCTATCGACGCTGCCCGCTTTCTCAGCCTCAGGCTTACAGAGTCAGAGGATGAACACGACGATACATGACAGAACCTGGGGGGTTGAGCACTGCTGCTATAACAACATCTACAACACAGCTTAACATGTATTTATTTGTTTTTGTACATTTGCGATGTATTAAAGGAAACATATGTGAAAAATTGTTTATTTAATTGCAATATTCCGGTCTTGAAAATTCCGCACAACTATCTTGTGAAGTCAGCATAAACAAGATGGAGGAAAACTGGTGCTGCCACTTTATTAAAACCAGCGAAAGGTGTTCGGCCCCTTTTCTTTAGCAACACACAAATGAGAATTATACGTAGTGAGCGTTGTAATCCGTAAGCGCGGCCGCAGGTGGCCTACGCAGAAAGGTGTTCTCTGCAAAAGGTGTTCAGCTTTTTTTCTTCGCAAAACAGAAAGAGAATTCTACATAGTGAGGGTTATAATCATTAAGCGCGGCCGCAGGCCGCCTACGCAGAAAGGCGTTCAACTTCTTTTCTTCGCAAAACAGAAAGAGAATTCTTCACAAAAAGGAATTGAACGCACAAATACTTTGTAAATACAAAAACTCAACCCTACATACAATGAATTTTAAAGCTGAACAATAAAGTAGTAGCACTCCTTTTAATCCATCTTATTTACATTAACTTCACAAGACAGTTGTGCTTAATTTTGAAGAGCGGAATATTGCAATTAAATAAATAATTTTGCACATATGTTTCACTAAATACATTACAAATGTACAAAAACCAATAAATTCGTGTTAAGCTGTGTTCGTTTACTCCATTTATTTGCGTGATATGCATCAAAAGAAAGTGCGAAAAGTGCAAGTGTTTTTTGCAAATAACTCTTTAATTAATTAAAAAAGTTAATCTACGCCGTCGGATTATTATTATTGGCGTTAAAACGCCCTCGATTGATACCACTCTCGAAATTTTTCGTCCATTTTTGACCCTGTAAGCTAAAGTGCACTTTTATCGAAAATGGAAGACAAACATTTTGCTTTGGTTTTTTCGTAGCAAAACTGTAAACAAAGGACGAAAGAAACAGCCGGTGCGAACAGCTTTCAGGCCACAATCCCAGAACTCGTATTCAAAGTGTTTTCGTTCTCGGTCTGAACATTGTATTAGTTTAATAAAATTTTGAACTTAAATATTTTTTATAGTGTAGGCATATATGTAATCATATATGTAATACTCCTATATTGGCAGTAAGAGCTAGTACCG
The DNA here is from genome assembly GCF_001687245.7 of Rhagoletis zephyria. Lineage (NCBI taxonomy): Eukaryota > Metazoa > Arthropoda > Insecta > Diptera > Tephritidae > Rhagoletis > Rhagoletis zephyria. The sequence continues at coordinate 17,298 of NW_016164705.1, read as the reverse complement.
TCCGAAAACACTACAGTACAGATATATCAATAAATACGTGCGAAAGAAAAGGAACACACACGTTTATAAATAAACATGTACACAACACATATACAAAAACGGCACGCAAGTACACAATACATTGACAAAAACGGTACTAGACTGTCTCGCTTTGATTTCGGAATGCTTACACATTGCGAAGTTAGCTTGCTGCCAATATAGAAGTATTACATATATGTATGTAATACTCCTATATTGGCAGTAAGAGCTAGTACCGTCCGAAAACACTACAGTACAGATATATCAATAACACCCCTGCAGTCTGAAAAAGCGCTAGTTCCTAACTACATATATCAGAACTATCTCTAAACTAGTGCAAAACGGATGCAGAGCGGGACAGTTGCAAGTTGCGATGTAATGTGCAAATGCTCACTACTCATATAATACGAAAGTAGCTCAGCGAGAAGACTTCCGACTCAAGCATCGTTGGTCGCGAGTTCAAATCGCGGTGGAGGCAGTTGGGAGTTTTCAAATTTAATGAATTTAAATTGTTGCGTGCACCTTAAAAAAA
>NW_016164705.1:0-14077 GCF_001687245.7 Rhagoletis zephyria | reverse complement strand
CGCATTTAGGTATTAAACCACAGCCACCACGATACTCCCCAAAGGGGCCGTACCCATGAACAGACCGGAGTAATGCTCGCCGGCGAGATTTGCTGGACTGGCTCAACTCACCCTGACCCACTTAACTGACTCAGCTCACACTAGAACGACTTACACGACTACTTCACGCCACATTCATACTCCGTCTCGCTCGTGGGCACCCTCCACATCCAGGAGCGGTGACACCACTTGCTCAACTTTCGACCGATCGAGTTGCTCGACACCATCTTGCTCCGTCTTGCTCATCTCACACGTCCTACTCGCCTCGCTCGTGGGCACCCTCCACATCCAGGAGCGGTGACACCGCTCAGCTTTCGCAACGGATCGAATTGCCTAACTTGCGCACAACTTTTTCACCATTTCCAGCGGTTTCCCCACACTTTTCCTCCAATTACAACTATTTTCACCATTATCTCCATTAACTCCATTTTCACCATTTTCTCCATTTTCTAGTCGTGTAAGCCATGCCAGTGTTTGCCTTGCCTGCCGTGCAAGCCTTGTTTGTGTCACCAGTTTTGCTCGTCTCGCCGACGAACACACTCCGGGGGCATCTGTTCCCCGTGGCACCATTTTTAAAGTCTTTGGTATGACTCTCGAAAGCCGTACATTTCTTCCAGTTGAGCCTCCACCGACTCAGGACTGGTAGCCTTTGACTGGGGTACCCGGGATTGTGACACCCGTAGACTCGCAAACGCGAAACCCCCCTGGGTTCGTTGGTGCGGTAATCTCCACATCGGAAAGTGCGTAAGCACATGTCCCACACAGGTGCCCATGCGAAGCATCCCTGTTAGTTCATGCCGACATGGAAACCCCTAAGGGCCCCCATGTCACCACTTAAGGTCTAGCCCCGCGACAAGGACACCAACGTTTCGCTAGACAACCGGCCCTTAGAGTAGCATTTAGAGCTAAATGCGCTAAATGAGCTTTTACGCGTAAGCAAAAACAGCCCATAAGGCTAGCACCGCCTTAAATAATTCGCCTTGCACGAGGCCCTTATTGCGAAGGAAAAAGTCCAGCATCCTATGGTATTGCTCAGTAGTAGCTTTTGCGCTTCTATTTTTTTCATATTGTGTCCGCAAATAACAATCCCGACAACAATAATACGCGCAACAATAACCAAATTTTCTTTAAAATATTGAGTGTCAAACGTCAATATTGCCATATTTATCTTTTTAAATAACGACAATAGTCGTAAACTTCTTTATGTTCTTCATGTTTAGCGAATTCTGTCGTTAATACCATGTTCTGTAGTGCGATTCCCATTTTTCTTAACGACAATATTCGTATCGTTAGCTAACGATTCCGACAAGTTTCGTTAATTGCAATTCTCAAGCACACTTTTAGCGAATATTGTCGGTAGCTTTGACAGTTGTCTAACGAAATTTGTCGATAGCCTAGCTACGAATATTTTGTCGTTGAAAAGCCTAACGATAAAATTGGTTTAAGTTTTTATTGAGAAAAATTAGGCAAAATTCATCGGTAGGCAAACTATTATAATAAAAAATAACTAATAAATAAACATTTATCACATATAGATGTGCTTATTATTATTATTATTTTTATTTATTACACTGTGAAAGTTGAAAACTTAGGCAAAGGTTTTGATAGTTGATCTCACTAAATTGGGGCACTCTAAATTCAATGGCTTCCCCCGTTTTGTCAGATTGGCTCCAGTGTTCGAGATAACGACACTTGAACATTTGCTCCAATTTTAACTTGTTTGTAAATAACTCAGTTTTTTTGTTGTTTTAATAAAATTTTTAACATGACTGATTTTTATAGTGAAGGTTATTTTAAAAAATAGTCACGTGATAAAGTTTAGTAAAATGACTTTAACGGACTTTGTCGGAGTTATTAAAAAAAAAACTTAAAAATTTAAACAAATTTTCAAGTACTGTTACGTCGAAAACTAGAGCCACAGCTGAATTTTCAGACGTGGAAAGCATAACGTGAAAATGATGTGTTTGTTGTAATTCATACTGTAATTGTGCGTATAATTTTTTAGTGTAATTTTTTACTTTTATACGGCTAACACCACCTTATTAAATTCGCCTTGCACGAGGCCCTTATTGCAAAATAAAAAGTCCAGCATCCTATGGTACTGCTCCGTAGTAGCTTTTGCGCTTCCGTTTTTTTCATATATTATTCACAAACAACAATCTCGACAACAATAATACGCGCAACAATAAAATGTTTATTTTAAATATTGAGTGTCAAACGTCAATATTGCCATATTTGTCTTTGTAATTAACGACAATCCTCGTAAACTTCTTTATCGACATGTCTAACGAATTCAGTCGTTAAGTGTGTTTTTGAGAATAGCCTTTTCGCTACTGCAAGCTACAAACGTCGTTCATTATCAATAACGAATATCGGTCGTTAGGAAAAATGGGAATCGCACTACTGACCGACAACGAAAACACTTTGAAAACGAGTTTTGGGATTATGGGCTGAAGGCTGTTCACACCGGTTGTTAGTGTTTTCGTTCACATTTCTTACATCTTTTTATTACAGTTTTGTTACACAAAAACAAAACCAAAACACTTAAAGCAGTGTTTGCATTATTCAACTTTGCGTTCAACTCAACGCAGGGTTGCACGAAAAAAAAGTTGAATGGCTAAATGTTGGCTGGCGACCAACTTTGTTGAAAGCGATTAGTTGAAAGGCCATTCAACCAAAAGTTGAATGCAAAGTTGAACAATGCAAACACCTTTTTATGGCGAATATTTTGATATTTTTTCATATTTTGATATTTTTAGCCATTCAACATTTTGTTCGTGCAACCCTGCTCTGAGTTGAACGCAAATGTTGAACGCAAATTTGAACAATGCAAACACACTTTAACCTTCATTTTCTTCTCATTTACAACCTTTAACTTTCATTCTTATTTTACTTTGCCCGGCCAATTAACAATAGGCTTGTTCCACACGAGCCCGCATGATCCCGCGGGTGCCCAAAACAGCTCAGAAAGCCTTCCTCACGCTAGAAAAATGGGTAATAGAGAGCGAATACGTTCCACTTTTGGATCGTAAGTGTCTTCTTCTTTGTGCACGAAATAGCCCGGACTTTTTTTCCGGGCACAAATGTGCAAAAGGGCTATTTGAAATTACAGCTGTTGTTGTTTAAATCCGAAAGCAAATTTTATAAAACACAAAAGTGTAAAACACCACAGAACTTTCAGAAAATATAGTTATTTGATAATTTTATTAGCCATATAAGATAAATACACTTCAAATCATTGCTTGGAGTTGATTTGTTGATTCCGGGCACGAAATGTGGTTTTTTGCGTTTCTCACGCTCTGGCACTTCTGGCACGTGTTGACACATTTTTGACGCATGTGAGAGAGTTACTTATTTTTACACTCTAATGACCGGAGAACCCCGGAAAGCGTGTGGAGCAAAGCTAATAAATCCGAAATGCTAGGTTCTTTCCCTAACAATCCGAACCTGATCCGGTTATTAGAGAATAAGCGAAAAGTTTGCTCTCAAAAGTGGAACATAATCCAGAAGTACGGGAACGCTAAAAAACACATTTCGTGCCAGGAATTTGAGAAACAGCTGATTCACGTTGGTTTTGTTTTTGTCCCTTCACTGCAAAAACTTGGAAATAGAATTTTTATTTCACACAGTTGATTTTAAGTATATAAAAATTGAAGATACATCAACAGGCCATTCACTATTCCTTAAAAGCACCAAGTTAATGCAGGCAACATGTAAACACAAAACAGCTGATATGCACTTTGACACTTTATCCATTTTTACCCGGAGAAAAAGTCCGTGATGTTTCGGGCAGGAAGAAGAAGACACTTATGATCCAATACGTTCCAATTTTCTCTCTCAATTACCCATTTTGTTGAGTACGGGAATGATTTCTGGGCTGTTTAGGGAACCCGCGGGTGTCCCGCGTTGCGTACGGGAAAGAACCTGATGCATTAAGAATGATAAAATATGGCTTCCCCTTCGATAAATAATCGAAAAAAACTAGTGAAGACACCGATTGGAATGAGTGGAACGTGAGTTTTCAAGTAGTTTTCAGCGAAAACTGTTTTCGTTTAACAGATTTTACATGGACGAAAACACAAGTTTTAGGTTGAAAACCAGTTTTAGCAACGAAAACTTGTGTGTGTTTTTGAGAATAGCCTATTCGCTACTGCAAACTACAAACGTCGTCCATTATCAATAACGATTATCGGTCGTTAGGAAAAATGGGAATTGCACTAAAGGCTGCCAACTTAGCTCTTTTCCTTCATCAGTCCAACTGCGGTTTCGCTGACCACAGTAGTTTTGCGAGAAACAAATTTTCACTGGCGTTGGACTTGCGAGTGCAATTTTTTGCCGAAAAAATTACATCGACGTCGAAAACCATGGATTAATATAAGCAATTTTGGGCAGACGTTCAAGTTTAGGGCCAATTTCAAATGAATATTTAAACAACACTTAAGTTTAATTGCAGATTATTGTTTAAATGCCATTGAAAACGCTTACTTTGGGTCCTTCAATAAATTTCACACGTCTAGTGTGGTCGGTAGTCAATTGGGGTGTTCACAGTTCGTTCCAAATTGTGTCTGAAAATGTAGACGTCTACATTTTGAGACATCTTTAGCATCAAACTGTGAGCACCCCTTTCTAGCAGTCGTCGCAAAATCGTCTCAAAACTTTGCTGGTGTTGCCAGACATTTCTTCTTTGCGTGCTTTTTTATATGTCGCCTTTCGATTTTGTTTCTGAAAAATTGTAATTATTTAACTTAATTACCAATTCCTAATATTTGTTATTTCTTTTCCTTGATTTATTTCTTTTCATCAGAAATTGCGCTCAAATTAAATGCAAATACAGAAAACGTGCCCAATAAATAAAAAAAATGCGATTAGTATTGCCATAATGCAACCCTGCTGCGAGGTTGCAAAATGTAGACGCGTAAAAAACATACCTTTGAGTGTGACAAAATGTAGACGGCGTCGTTTTCCAATTTTGTATGGGAAACAACAACACCACAGATTTTACGGTTAGAAAACGTCTTAAAATGTAGACGTCTACATTTTGAGACACTATTTGGAACGAACTGTGAACACCCCAAATCTAATTCTGATTTCTTTATTCGATGTCAAAATGGTGGTTGNTTTCACACGTCTAGTGTGGTTGGTAGTCACTCTAATTCTGTTTTCTTTATTCGATGTCAAAATGGTGGTTACCCACGCTCTTAACAAAACAAACAAATCTTAAGGTCTAGACACATAACTTAAGGTGTAAACACAATTACAAAATATCTTAAGGGCTAGTTACACATCGTACTTCTTAGTCAATATGCATACATGCTTATGCTTACAGCTCGGCCATCCTGACGACTAGAATCTCCTGATTCTACGCCGTTTACATATTTAGAGCACTATTTATTACATCCTTTCATACTTCTAGTTTCACAATGAAACCAAGGTTTTAAATTTGTAACTGACCAGGTGCCCTTATACGGTATCTGTGTTTGTTGGAAGCCCTCAACATCTTCTACTAAGTAGCGATCGTTTTCTAAGATTTTCATTACTTTGTATGGCCCTCTAAACTTCGGTATTAACTTACTTGAAGATCCTACTTGAGAACTGGAATTTGTTATAACCACATAATCTCCTATTTTAAACTTACGCGGATGTAGCCGTTTAGCATCTGCGTACTCCTTGTTATACTTTTGGGCTTTTTGTTGCACTATCTCGGCTTGTTGCCTAATGTCCCTAATGGATCTGGGGTCAGGCTCCTGCATTGGTTCTAATACATTTTCTTTTAACGTATCTAATACCTTCTCCTTTTGCCTAACCCCAAACAGCATTATGCTGGGATGTTCGTTAATCGCTTTATGTGCTGTGTTATTCATTGCATACTCTACCTCTTCCAATACATTTTGCCAACTGACATTAATTTCTGAGTTAACTATTTTTGCTATCATCGGTCCTAGGCTCCTATTTACAATTTCGGCTTGTCCATTCGCCTGAGGAGAGTTTGTTGCGATCTTTATGTGTTGCACATTATTTGACTCTAAGAAATTTTCGAAATCATTGGACGTGAAGCAAGTTCCCCTATCAGACACTATACATCTTGGCCTACTGTACGCTCGAAAATAATCTTCCAATGATGCTATTGCTTCTCTTGATGCTGTAGTTTTTGCTGGATATAGCCGGACAAACTTCGTACACCCATCTATTACTACTAGAATATGTTTATATTTCGTACTACTACTGTGAATGGGACCATAGTGGTCGACATGTACCATTTCAAACGGCTTATTTCATCATATTAAGGTGTAACTCTTTTTTCCCGTGTTTCGTAGAGAACGCTATACACTCCAAGCAGTTTTCAACGTGAACAACTGCTTTTTTCCTAATGCTTGGGAACCAGTAACTTTTCTTTATTGTTTCTACGATCTTGTCAACCCCGACATGACCCATCTCGTCATGATATTTGTATAAGACATGTTTTTCCATCGATTCTGGTACATAGAAATTTAAGTTATCGTTATTCTTTCTGTAAACTATACCGTTTCTCATTTCAAAGTGCTTACTCTCAGCCGTTTCTAATTGTTTCCTAACATTCTTTATATTTTCATCTCTGTTTTGGCATATGATTAAGTTCTCCTCAAACGTATTTGAATGGATAGTCAGTATATTGTTTACTCTACTAAGCGCGTCGACATGCTGCATCTTTTTACCCGTCCTATGTTCTAGTTCGTAGTCGTAGTTTTGAAGTTCCATTGCCCACCTTGCAATGCGTGGGTTAATGTCTTTTTTGTTAAGCGTTAATGTCAATGAATTACAATCGGTAATAACTTTGAACTTGATACCCTGTAGGTAAACTCTAAATCTTTTCAACGCGTAGATTATTGCCAACGTCTCTAATTCAAAGCTGTGATACTTGGATTCTACGTTAGTCGTGCGTTTTGAGAAATAAAAAATAGGGTGCAGCTTTTTATCCTTTTTCCTCTGAAATAATATTGCCCCAAAACCCAGCGCACTTGCGTCGCAGTGAAGTTCGGTGGCATCCCTGGGATCATATATAGCTAACAAGGGAGATTCCACCAACTTTCTTTTAAGTATATCGAAGGTTTCCATTTCTTTATGACCGAACGTAAATTTTTCTTCTTTTTTTAATAGGTCATAGAGCGGTTTTGCTATTATCGAGAAATATTTTATAAATCTGCGGAAGTACGAACAGAGCCCTAAAAAACTATGTACTTCCTGCACCTTTGTTGGCACTGCAAAATTTTCTACAGCTTGAACTCCTTTCTTGTCAGCTCTGATGCCTTCACCAGTAATCAAATAACCCAGATATGAAATTTCTGATTGAAGGAACTCACACTTATCCAGCCGTAACTCTAACTTGTTCTGCCCTAAACGTTGAAAAACTTTCTCTAGAACACGAATGTGCTCGTCCAAGGTTTTCGTTGCAACCATAATATCATCTAGGTATATAATAATTTCGCCACTACGTATCATGTCCGCGAAAATTTTATTTATGAACTTTTGAAAAGTCGCTGGGGCATTTCTCAAACCGAATGGCATTCTATGAAACTCAAACTGTCCTAAGGTATCGGGAACGCAGTATATTTTACAGACTGTTCCTCCACGTACACATGAAAAAATCCGTTTTTAAGATCTAGCTTTGTAAACAATTTCATATTTGCTAATCTATCTAACAAATCATCTATCAACGGTATAGGATAGTTGTCTTTCGCAGTAACTTTATTTAGTTTCCTATAATCAACACACATTCGGAGCTCGCCCGTTTTCTTTTTCACTATTACTATTGGGGAAACGAACTCGGAGTCGCTGGCACGGATACAGCCTTTTTCTAAGTACTCGTCTAGTATCTTTTGTAGCTCAGCTTTTTCACTATATGACAATCTTCTAGGCGCGCAGTAAAATTGTTTATTGTTTTCTAAAACTAGCTAACTAACTGCCTGTACATACTCTTTGTAAAACATATCTTCGAAACGTTTTTTATTACTAGCACTAACTTCGTATCCTATCACATACTCAACTTTGTTTGCGTCCTGCACCTCAATTGTCAGAATCTCTCTTATAGCCGCATCTATTTCTTTGTGTACGTTGTTATCATTTTCCTTTACATTTTCAACATGACCTTCGCAATAATTTTCCACACCAGTATTTTCACTTTGATTCATAAATTCTACCGAACCAATTTTTAGTTTAGCATTACTAGCCGTAATAAAATTTCTACCTAACACAACTGAACAGCCAACCGATTCATTAGGGACCACCATAAGTTCAATCAAAACGTGTTTATTAAGAACTTCAATGTTACACTTGGTTTTACCAACAATTTTTAATTCAGACATATTTAATCCATAGTAAGTACATTTCTCTTCCTGCAATTTAACTCTTCCCGGCACTAAGCATTCCCTGACCAAGCTTATGGGGCTCCCGGAATCGACTAGGCATTCTACAACCATATTAATGTTAGGTTCAGCTAATATACTAATATTAAAATAACTTACGAAATTATTCGCCGGTGGACTCTTCTTGTATTTACCGCATCTTGAAGCGTAGTGGCCCTTTTCTCCGCTAGCAAAACAGGTACCTAATTCGCGCTTTGCTTTTCTGCACTCTCTCGACAAATGGCCGTAACTGTTGCAGTTGTAACACCTGAATCTGTCCTTGCTGGGCCTTGGAGATGAACGTTGCGGCAACTCGATTGTACGAAACGCCTTCACCAAGCTGCTGGCTGTTAGAAAATTTTGCAGTTTCGCCTGGACCTGTAACTGCTTATATGGGATACCGTCGATTATATATTCGACTAGCTCCGTGTCGACCAGGTTCAAACCGCTGCTTAGCAAACACTTTTCATTGAAATAGTTAGCAAACGACTCTTCATAACTCCAGCTGCGTTTTTCGAAACGGCATCGCGTAACCAGAAGATTGTCACTACGTGCAAATATTGCAGACATCTCTTTAAGCACGGCATCCAGACTCCTTAAAAACATCTTGTTGGTGTTATATCACGTTGCGGCCGCACCTTTCAACTTCAGCTGTACTACTTAAGCTAGCGTTTCTTTGTTTACTTTCAGGTCCTCTAGCAGGTGCACCACTTGGGCACGCCACATCTCAAAATTTTCGCCACCATCATAATCTGACACCAGTTGCTTTATTGTATCGAAGGGAAATTCTTTAGCTACAGTGTGCGTATTTTTTGCTCTTCTATTGCCAGCTTCAGCCTCAACATTTCGATTTCTTTCTCCAGCAACTTCACTTTGAGATTTTCTGACTCGGCATTGGCCCCGCTGTTAATTTGTCGACGCCGGTCATCTACTTCACGGCTTGTGTGCATTTGTATGCCAAACTGACCATCTACGCTGTAATTTGCATTGCTGTCTGAACCGTTCGCTATGTTGACCGCTACATTGTCCGCTACCTTTTCCGCTCCATTGACCGCTACATTGTTTGCTGCAATTACTGCTACATTATCCGCTACATTGACCGTTGAATTTACCGCAACATTTTCCGCTACATTTTTCGCTGCATTGTCCGTTGAATTTACCGCAACATTTTCCGTCACATTTTTCGCTGCATTGTCCGCTAAGTTTTCCGCCGCATTTACCGCTGCATTTACCCCTTCATCGTCAGACTCTCCATCGCTTCTTTCGGCAACGTTGTCATTGGATTCGTCCGTTAAGTCAACTGGTCCGCTACCTGGGTACAATCCGCGTGCTTCTGCTGTTAGCTGACTTGCGTTCACGCCAACAGCTGCGCACCACGCCTTTAATTGGAGGAGTGTATATTTCTCAGCACTCACGACGTCGTCTCCCATTTTAAACAGCGCGAAAAATTTTTTATTCAAGAAATCTATGTAGGTTGGAGTGGCTTCGACGACCACTTCTGATGAAAACGCTTACTTTGGGTCCTTCAATAAATTTCACACGTCTAGTGTGGTCGGTAGTCAATCTAATTCTGATTTCTTTATTCGATGTCAAAATGGTGGTTACGGCTCGTCTCCACAGGCAAAAGTTTTTGCCTACCAACTGTCATTTTTATTGCCTGATAAAAATTTTATCAGCGGCAATATTTGTGCGTGGGCATTTTTTATCTTGATAAAAGCATTTATAAGATGGCAATTTTTGCCGGATTTCATCAATTAAAAAGTTAAAAAAATATGCTATTTCACACCCAAGCAAATAATAACACATATTTTAATAGAAAACAGTTCAATTTTTGCTTTTATATTGAAATATCGATAATGTTGTCTCCACGAAGCTATCGCGCAAATGAAAATGTAGCTGTCAAAGTACCAAATTTCTGGCAATATTTATCAAGATAAAAGCTCTGATAATTATTGCTTGCCAAGAGCAATATTCGGTCTCCATGGGCAAAATTTTGCCTGATAACATTATCAAGATAAAAACTTTTGCCTGTGGGGACAGCAAGTTACCCACGCTCTTAACAAAACAGACAAATCTTAAAGGCTCTGTTATGCATACTTGGCATTGCATGCACTGCTATACCATTTTTACGTAGAAATCAAAAACCAACAGACTTTTACGTATGTAATGCTGTGCGTTGGGTAACCGCTTACACGCGAAGCTCATTTAACAGATTCCTTATGTGACAACTCTCAAGCAATGCCAAGTATGCATAACGGAGCCTTTAAGGTCTAGACACATAACTTAAGGTGTAAACACAATTACAAAATATCTTAAGGGCTAGTTACACATCGTACTTGTTAGTCAATATGCATACATGCTTATGCTTACACCATTTTGCTTTCGTTGGGTTTCAGATCAACTTTGCTTAAATATGCCAAATAAATTTCAGCACTGCTGCTTATTCCTTAAAATTGTTGTTCCATTTGCTTGTTTGTCTACATTTTGTGCTGAACAGCTGATTGTTTTTTGGTGGGAATTGGTGGGATTAATTAAACAACCTACCAATCAATCTTGGTTGTTTGGTACAAATACAGGGTTGCATATCTCATATTTAAATAGCCAATATTGGCAATATAAGTGCATATTAAGGGCGCCTGGTTGACACTTATCACCGGTGAAACATCGTTATCGACGTTACTGACACCGTGTTATATGCATGGAGTCGAAAATGTCGATAACGATGTTAACCGATGATTAGTGTCAACCAGACTTCGAGTCACCGGTCCTTTTATTGTTGAGAAGTTCTGCTCAAAAATACTTCTGCTCCTTTTCTTCACAACACAGAAAGAGGATTCCACTTTGTGAGGGTTACAATCCTTCTGCTTCATTTCTTCGCACCACAGAAAGAGAATTCTACTTTGTGAATTTGTATAAGACATTTAGTTATTTGGAATTTGGATTCGAATGATGGGTCTATGTTTACATCTATAAACTTTTAAAAAATTTAAGAGAAAAGTATGTTTAATATCGAGTAAAACAGATGTTTATTTTTACAAAGTCGGCTAAAAATGAAATGAGATATTCAAATTTTCATGACAAATTATTTCAGAATATTGCGTTCACTACAAGGAGAAATCGGTGAAAGCAGAATTAAAAAAAGGTAAAGCAAAAATGTTTGAGTTATATAGTCAAAAATATAATTTTTCTCATGAAAGGTTGAATAACTTAGTCAGATTTCCCCCGATTTTTGAAAGTAAAAATTACTATGTATCAAATGTTAATATTGCATTAATTCAGGGGTAGTATAGTTGCTTTACAAAAGAGTGCGTGAAAACTTTGCCAAATTTGAAAAAAGACGAAAAAATCTTCTCTTAAGTTTTCTAAAAGTTTATATACATATATCATTCGAAAGGTCTAAACTCGGTTTATAGTCAACTGAGTTACAATTGTAACTTAAGCTTAAGCTTACAAGTTAAGGGCCGGTTTCTCCATCTCTGGTTAACACTAACTCCCCGGGTAAACATTGTTATCGACGTTCTAACTCCATGCATATAACAGGGAGTCGATAAGGTCGGTAACGATGTTTAACGGGGGATTAGTGTTAACCGGAGATAGAGAAACCGGCCCTAAGCTTACAAGTGCGGAGAACCGGTTTTTTAACAGTAAATCAAGATTGTGTGGGTGTTTGACAAAAATTTCGTATCTCGATTCTTACTTCACTCGGCAAAACCTACCTGAAAAATTACATGACTTACCAGGTATTTTCTTCATTATTTTTTGTAGCATTGTGTAATAGAGCACACAAATTTGTACTTTCTCTCTTTAATTTAAAAACTCCTTAAATATAATAAAATAACACTCAAGAAAAAAAAACATATAAAAATATAACGAATAATCAAAAATAATTACCTACATATATACGTAATTTTTTAGTATCTGTTATTATATCTGATTTCTTATTTTATTGTAAATGAGCTGATTATTTCTTAATTGTTTCTAATTACACTGATTACTAATTATTTGAGCATTTGAAACAAAATAGTTAATTATTCAAAATTATAAATTAATAGGTTTAAAATTATTGAATTCTTTAAATTTCTTTTTAAAGTTAAAACAAAGGCAAATAAACCATCCTTGACCTCAGACGCTATATTTCTCCATGCCAAACTAGTCATGTCTGTTGTACAGTCGTTTTTTTGCCTGCATAGTTTCATAAACATGGGTTTTATTATAAATTCGACTAAAAAAATTGAGGAAGATGCTTCCGCCTGTGAAATGGGCATGCTTATTGCAAAAAATACCGCGCAATGTTAATCTCACCTCGTTCAGAAAACCGTGTCGCACGTGCGATACGCATGCAATATTATGTCGCGATATTATATCGCATCGGTGTCGCTGTCGTGCAAGTGTACACAGTTTTCATCGCTTCCTACCAATTACCACGTACTCAGCATGTCGATGTCGCATCCATATCGTATCGCATATCGCATCGCATATCGTATCGCACTAATGTGCACCGTGCCTAACATACTAATTCGGTTCTCTAAAGGAAAGTAAACAAATTTTTAAACGTGTTCCTGATCGTTAATAGACCTTTCGCACGAGGCGATTTTTCAGGCAACAAAAGTTGAATGCGGAGTTGAATGAGAAGTTGAAAGTGAAAAAGTTGCCATCCCTATTCAGACGAGGCGATTTTCGATTCAACTCGAATTGTTGTTTACATTATTTAAAATGAGTTTAAATCGCCAAATTTTATCAATTGGCGTAAATTTGGTAAGCCAAGCGTTGGTATAAGTGCTTTTAGCGAAGCTGAAAGATAAAATAAGAGTAAAAAAGTAAAAAAGAAAAAAAAATATGTATACACAACAGTGTTGGCATTTTTTGGTACAATTGTACTTGTTTGATACAATTTCATTTACAATATACTTTCCTACTACGCAGTACTTTTTAATACAATTTTGTAATGAATACTAAAAATATATAGCTCTGAAAATTCACAGCAAGAAATTTTTTGTATTCTCTTTTGTTCGCCAGTTCGTATTTACCTTTGTAAGTTTTGAAAAATAGCTTGAACGAACCAGTATAATACAGCCTAGGCAAATTTTTAAAGAAACTTTTCGATACTAAGTTTTATTAAAACAAAATGTCGAAGTCAACTTCATATAGAAACAAAGTCTTCGTTAGTTATAAGAAGAGATTTTCTTAAATATAATACCTTTACGGCACTCACATATTGACAAGATTTACTATTTATTTTATTATTCTTTAATTTTAACTATCTGTTTATAAAATATAATGTATTCTTTAAGAAAAACTTACTTTTACAAAAAATAATTAAAATTTAATAACATTAAGATAAATGGTCAAATCTTGTCGTAAAGTTTTGATAAGCACTTGAAATGCTATAAAAATGTCAAATTTTAGTACTGAATCCAAAGAAAATGTCTCTTTTATCCATTAATATCAACTTAAATATGCTTTTTGTTAAGATGTATACCTGAAAATATGTGCATACATATTTGCGTTAAATGAAGTACATGTGCACGTGGAATCAATTTGTAAAAGTGTAAAATACGTAAACGTATGTACATAAACAATAAAACTTTCTCATGAATACCATAAAATCATTGGTCTTGAAGGGAATGTACTAAGAAAATATATGAGCGAATTAAAAAGTG